>NW_028241384.1:0-18620 GCF_964263255.1 Lissotriton vulgaris | reverse complement strand
AGACATCAATACCAAATACCTGGGTGGAATTTATCATCGTTTCAATCTTTAAGCAGGGGGATCGCCAAGATCCGGGGTGTTACAGGCCAATCTCCCTACTTGATTCAATGATTAAGGTGGTAGGACGTGTTATACTGGACATTCAGGCCAAGTAACGCCAAAGGCAGTGTCAGTCTAGATAAAGCAGGGTTCTCCCATGTCGGTCCTGGAGGGCCGGATCAATGCCAGATTTTTAAGATAACTGCATTTATCTAAATGTGGATATGCTAAAATCTGGTATGGATCCAGCCCTCCAAGTCTGACACTGGAGAACCCTGGTCTAGAGCACACATACCTTTTGCTGCACAGGTAAAATGTGCACAGGTTTTTATAGCTTGGTAATCATTTGAACAATTATAAATATAGGCAACTCTTTTTTACTTAACTATAGCATCTATGCAAATCCCAAAAGGGTTCTCACCATCTAAGTTTTATACAGCCACAAGAAGCGTTTGGGTGAGTGTAAAGTACATACCGTGCGAGCACCCAGCACGAACATCAAATATATAATCAGATTTCAGGTCTCAACTACAGGAGCTGTAGCAGTACTATAGGTATGCACCTTTCATTTGAACATGGTTCCTATTAAAAAGAAGTAGCAGCCAAAACTGAATGCATGTTGCTAACATTGACACAAGAAATTAGTGGTGTGTGGCACCAAGGTAGGGGACGCTTTAAAATGGAGAAAATGAAGAGTTAACTTAATCATTAAAGTAATGCTTTATAGGAACCCTTCTACACATGAGACATGAGCCGATGTAAGTTTTTAGCTTTCTTTATTCCCCGGAGCGCCGGGGCTACGTCTTCTATCGAGCCCGGCCGGCGCCAAACAAAATGGCCGCCTTCCGGTTCCTGTACCCGAGTTCCGGTTCCGGCTCTAGTTATAAACAACTAGACAGTTACCACATATCTCCCCCCTTCATGCAATCAACAACATATAACAAGATTACACACTCTTACCTAGTGTCCATATCAAAGTCCTTAAATCTCTATGGGGTCCTTACGATTCTTCCTGCTCTCGTTTTAACCACTCCATCTGCTCTTTCACTTCCCTGCATCTCCGATACCGGCAACGTGCCTCGTTTCTCTGTTCCTTCATTTATACCTCCAGGCCTCTCTTTCTCTGTTCCTTTCCTGCTCCTGCCAGTTCCGTTCTCATCCTCTCCGATACTCCCGTCCTGTTATGTTATGTTATGTTATGTTACGATTATTTATTGTGCGCACAGATACTCCAGCCAAGGAGCGTCCTGGCGCAGAGGCAGGTGGCACGTAACACAACACCAGGCTAAGAACAAAACTAAGGGACAGCTAAAACAGGAAGGTTTTTATAGCCCTCCGAAAGGTCAGAAGGTCCTCCAGCAAGCGGATTTCAACAGGCAAGGAGTTCCATGCTGACGCAGCCAATACCTTAAACGAGCGGCCTCCCATACGACTAAGCCTGAATCTGGGGACCACCGCAAGGGCCAGATCCTGAGAGCGAAGGCTACGGGCAGGGACATAAAAAGACAGACAGCTCGACAGGATTTCCGGGCCTGTGCCTCTCAAGATTTTAAAAGCGAAGCACAAAACCTTGAAGAGGATGCGCTTCCTAACCGGAAGCCAGTGTAGGGAGCGAAGGACACCTGTCACTGAGCAGAATCTGGGCAAGCCCACAATCGCCCTTGCCGCAGCATTCTGAACCCGTTGTAAGCGGGTTAATTTGGCCTGGTTGGACCCAGCTAGGAGAGAGCTGGCGTAATCCAGGCGGGAGATGATAGTGGCCTGGATCACCAACTGCCTGGTCGGGGCGTCAAAGAACTTGAGAACAGGTCTCAAGCCTCTCAGGAGACCGAAGCAACAAGCCGCGGTTCTTTTAGTATGGCCTACAAAAGAGAGGCCCGCATCCAGCCATACCCCCAGATTTTTCACTTCCGATACCGGGATCGGAGTAGGTCCCAACTCTGAGGGCCACCAGTGGTCACCCCACAGCTCCACTCCCTTCCCGACGACCATCACCTCTGTTTTAGTGGCGTTAAGCTGGAGGCAATTGCCTGTCAGCCAACTAGCCACCGCCTTCAGTCCAGACTGAAACCTAGGGGCCTCAATCTCCGCATCCCCGCTGAGAGTAACCGCCAGCTGAGTGTCGTCGGCATATGAGACCAAGGTAAGGCCCCACTGCCTAGCGACATCAGCCAGCGGTCTCACGTAAAGATTGAATAACGTGGGACTCAGCGAGGACCCTTGCGGAACCCCCATGGCCAGTGGCTGGTAGTTGGACTTGAAGGGAGGGATGGCAACACAGAAGGAGCGGTCATCTAAAAAGGAGCGGAACCATTGCAGCGCCTGACCGCCAATGCCAGTCTCCTCGAGCCGGCGTAGGAGGATGCTGTGATCTACCGTATCAAAGGCGGCGCTAAGATCTAACAAAATAAGCGCCGCCGTTTGACCAGCATCCAACTTTGCCCGGAGATGTTCCACCATCACAAGTAACGCAGTTTCCGTACTGTGCCCAGCACGGAATCCGTTTTGTGTGGGGTCGAGGGCCTTGGTCCGAGTCAGATGTTCAGACAGGGCCAGGTTGACGTGGGCCTCCGTGATCTTGGCTGGCCAGGGTAACAGCGAAATGGGGCGGTAGCTTTCAGGCTTGGAAGGGTCCAGGGTGGGCTTTTTAATAATCGGGGACACCACAGCTTGTTTCCACTTAGATGGAACAGTCCCTGTTTCCAAGGAAAGGTTGATAAGGGAGCATACGGCTGTACGCCCCAAAAAGGCTTGGTCTCGAAAGAGAGCAGGCCTTACTGGATCGGATGGAGACCCAGATTTCACTTGCAATGCAAGTTTATCAAAACCATCCAAGGTGAGGGGGGGGAAAGCAAGCAGTGTAGTCTGATGGTGGACCCCATTAATATTTTCCTCAGTGAACCCTATGCTGGGGAATGTCCTATATATAGCTTGGACCTTCCCCAAGAAGTAAGATGCAAGGGATTCACAATGGGAAAGGGAGCTCACGGTCGTAGAGGTAGTCCGCTTCGCTGTAAGATCTTTAACAGCCTTAAAAATAGCTTTAGACGGATTCGGACTGTTCCGGAATTCAGTGGCATAAAAAGCCGCACGGGCTCGGCAGATAGCTCGATGGTAAAGCTTAACGGACTTGGCATATGCAGCTTTCAGGTCAGCTCCATAGGTTTTCCTCCAAGCCCTCTCTGCTCGTCTACAGGCACCCTTTAGGGCCCGGAGAGTGCCATCATACCAGGGGCTCGACTCTCTGGGATTGATTTTAGTTGAAACGATGGGTATCAGAGAGTCCAAGGCCCTAGTTATCCATGAACAGAAGAGGTCATACCCCCTTTCCACATCCGTCAAAGGGCCCAGCGGCTCCTCTAATAGAAGGCGGTGGAAGTCCTCTAACCGAAGCTTTTTCCAAGCCCTCTTTTGAACCCGCCTAGCCGTAGAGATGGAAGAAGTGGCCAAGACCGGGCAGAGGATGGACACCAAGAAATGGTCTGTCCATTCCACCGGAGAGACAGATGAAATTTGAATCCCCAACAGATTGGTAAACAGGGGATCCAAAATATGCCCCCCCAGGTGAGTAGGCTGGGAAACCATCTGGGAAAGTTGAAAGGCCTCCAGGTCAGAAGAGATGGAACGCACTGTCAGGCCTGAGAGGGTGTCGAAATGCAGGTTTAGGTCCCCCATGATCGAGAAGTTGGCACAATGTCTCTCTCTTCCACTTGCTGCGTGCCCTCTTCCACTTGCTCTTGTCTCCTTCCTTGACATTCCTCATGCCTCCTCTCTACATCCTCATCCCCTTCACCAGTCTCAGCTCCCCACTTCAGGATTTTGCTGCGCTTCGCCATTCTGTCCTGCGACCATATTTTGCCGTCGCTGAGTAATGCTGATCTGGCATACGGCTCTAGTACCTGTAGGGGCGGTGTGAACTTGCTTTCTCCCTTCCTTCTCATGGTCGCTACCTTCACTCTCACCCAGTCACCCTTCTCTAGTGACACACCTTGTGCATTTCGCCTCTTGTTAAAATGTTCAGTGTACGTCTCCTGCGCTTTCTCCAGATTCCTCCTGACTATGGCTGGTGACCATTTGCTCTGTACAACCATTTTCCTCCATGCAACATTGTCTTTTGTAAATGGCTCTCTCCCCCGTAACACCTTAAAGGGGCTGTATCCTGTGCAGCCTGGTGTGATACAGTAGGCGCATAACATCTTGGGCAACTCCTTCTCCCAATCCTGTCCATCATTTATAGCTGCTTGGATAGTGCCCATTATTACCCTGTTGAAACGTTCCACCTGTCCGTTCCCAGCGGGGTGGTATATGGGGGTGTGCTTGACCTCAATCCCATTCCTGGATATGAAAGCCTCCCATTTCGCTGAGGTAAATTGCGGTCCATTGTCGCATGTGATGATTTTGGGAATACCTTCTTTGACGAATATGGCGTTCAGAAATTTTACCACCGTTTCTGTATTCACTGCGTCTTTCACTTCCAGCTCTGGCCATTTGGAGTACCTGTCAATCAGTACGATGGCGTACTTCTGTATGCCTTCCACATTCAGGATGGGTCCAATGATATCGATGGACACCATCTCCCAAGGTCCTTCCAGCACAGGGAACTTCCCTAACGATGGTCTCAACATAGACTGGGATTTGTCCGCCTTGGAGCATGAGTCACATAGTCTTACGTACCGTTCCACTTGCCCGTCGATTGCCGGCCACCAATACGCTTGTCAAGCTAGGGCTTTGGTCTTTGTGATCCCCTGGGGTCCTTCATGCAACAATGCCATCAAATGATCTATGATCCCCTGGGGGGGATGGCTTTATCACCCCTAAGAAGGTACAGGGGGTTTTCCCCCAGTGACAGTTCATCCCTTACTTCCCAGTACCTCCTCAAAGTCTCCTTCAAGTGCCTCTTCTCTGGCCACCCGTGGACGACGTACCCATTTATCACTTCCAGGTCTTCGTCCAGTTTGTAGGCCTCTTCCCATTCCTGCGCACTGATCACTTTCTCTGTGTCCTGTACGGTCGCCACCATGTAGCCTTCCCACCTCGGCGTCTCCTGCTTGTCAGCTCCTTCCTTAGCCACCGCTCTACTCAGAAAGTCTGCCACCTTGTTCTGTGGTCCCGGTATGTGCTCCACCTCGTACACAAAGTCTAGCGATCGTAGTGTCATTTTGGCAATTCTCGGTGTAGCATGGGCATGACCATTAGATGTTAGAATCTTTATCAGGGGCTTATGGTCAATTCGGACTAGGAACTTGGCACCCCACAGGTATTGTCTGAAGCGTTCCATCGCCCACACCACAGCTAACATCTCCTTTTTGATGATGCTGAATCTTTCTTCGTTGGGTGGCAGGGACCTGGAGGCGAAGCTGACCGTTGATGTCTCTCCGTTGCCTGACTTCTGCATTAACACTGCTCCCAGACCCCGGTCACTGGCGTCGGTGGTGAGTATGGACTCAGCCTCCGGATCGAACCCTTTCAGTGGTATGGCGTCACTCATTTCTTGCTTCAATGTCTCAAATTCCTCCTGTTCTTGCTTGTTCCACTTGAAACCATTTCTTTCCTTCAGTAACTGGTGCAAGCAGTGCTCCTTGGTGGCAAAGTTGGGAATGAATTTGCTATAGTATTCGGCCATTCGCAGGGATGGCCTGACGTCTTCCTTCCTCCCTGGGGCTGGCGCGTCCACTATCGCTTGCATGTTGGTTCTCTTTGGCTCTATCCCCTTTTCGCTGACTTCATGACCGAGGTAGGTTACTGACGGTACACCAAATTTGCACTTGTTCCACTCTGCAGTGAGCCTGTTTTCTTGCAATGTGCGTAGCACGGTGTGTAGTTTCTCATTATGCTTTTGTAAAAAACAATTGGAGGAGTATTACCCGATGAGAGAGATGAAGGCTTTTCCAGACTAGGAAACACTGTTCCTTTGTTAGTAAACCCCTCACTCACCACCTAGTGGTGACTTGCTTCATCATCGGGGCCCACCAAAGTGGCCTAGCGTCACTTGGGTGTGCTTCAACACCTGGGTTACAGTGGAGCAGGTAGTGAGGTGTGGGTTGTAGACAAAAAAAGTGTAAGTGTTAAAATTGTCCTGGTTAATACTTTGTATAGATTTTTAATAAAAAGGTAACTGGAAAATATTAAAAAATATCGGTGAGATACTGGGAGGGGAGTTACGACCTACGTATCTCTGCTATGTGTTGGTCAACATGTTTCTACCATTAGGGGCAATCCCCGGTATTCTTCAGGACCAAAACAAGGAAGTGGGAGGTGTGGGTCCCCTAAAAGACGCACCCTGTCCTAAATCCTTGGTCATCCAGATGAAAAAAATGTTCCTCTGGGGAGACACTCCTAGAATATAGGGTGTCAATAAAAACCTAGGGAAGGAAGAAAAGCAGAGGAAGTGATTACTACCCTGTAACGTAGTGCAGAAATTAGGTGCAAAAATACGTGCAGTTCTACTTGCTTTCCACGGTGGTGAATGGAAAAAGTGCCTTCATGAGTAGAGGACGTGTCTGCCTATGGAGTGAGAGCGTGCTCATAACGTGAGAGAGTGCGCTTCAACATGGTATACCTAAGGTCATTCATAAGGTTTCCAAATAGGCGTCCTACGTGCGTGCCTGAAAAAGCATGCTACGATGTAAAATAGAATACACTGGGCATTAGTGCTCATATCTTTACCGGCGTGAATAGTACTGCGCCAGATGGTTGCCTTCCATTGCATGTGGGCTTAAAGGTCTCCTAATAAGGACAAGTGGTGTACACAAAAGACAAACTAGACTAACACAAACAAATAACACGGAGTTTGTCACGAAACGTGACATGTCAGAACAGGGGCTTACTGGAGTAATACTCTAGTTGGGCTTCATCGAGCAGGGGGTAGGTGCTTCACTCGTAGTAACATATTCTATGTGGAAAGGCATAAATCACAATCGTAAGTACATGGGAGCTTGTCTCCGTACTGGCTCGTGTGGTCAGGCCATGGGTGGATCCTGTATGGAGGGAAAGGCTACTTACAGTAGGTAGTCATGAAGTAAGGCAGATCACCTACGTCTACCATCAGCCGCTCGGTTACATTGAATGGGCGAGCGCGGTGTCAGTATAAGCGTTAGCCTACTTCCGGGGTAGGTCACGTGGCCGCTACGGCGGCCCGTGAGGCTGTGGGTTGGCATGGAGATCATTGGATGCTGCGCATGCGCGGTAGAATAGGAAATAAGTTGTTGCGCCAATGTGTTAGATCGAGACAACATATCGGGGAGACATACCCAAATACAATGTATGGGCGGGCGCGGTGTAAGTCTAAACGCTGGCATACTTTCGGGGTAGGTCACGTGGCCAATACGGCGCCCGTGAGGGATTAGGTAGGCATGGAGATCAATAGATGCTGCGCATGCGTGGAAGAGTAGGAAATAAGTTGCTTCGCAAATGTGTTAGATCGAAACAACGTATCGAGGAAAAATACCCAGATACTGGTACTGGTTGAGTAAGGGGAGGAGGCACAAGGATCCCTTAGAGTAGAGATTGGTCGATGTGCAGTGAGCTACACTGTGGGGGTCAGTGATGGTAGCGGGTTGACATGAACGCCAGGAAAGTTGCGCATGCGTTGGAAAGGATGCGCATGGAAGGCCAGGAATGTTGCACATGTCTTGGAAAGGATTATAGGCCTTAGATGTTAAGTGCATATCGATTGTATGCGCGGCGGGGCTCACTAGGGGTTGTAGGTGTTAGCAGACAGTGATGCTATTTCAATACAGAGTTCCACAGGATATTGTCATTAAGACCCCGTTTATGTGTGGAAAGTCTGTATATCCATCTCTGTTCTTTTTCGAATAGACGGGCTTGGATGTTGGGGCCGGGTTGCAACTGTTCAATGACTGTCCACCTCATGTCATTGGTGATGTGATGGGCAGTTAAAAAGTGATCCGTGAGTTTGGTCATATTCTTTTTGCATCTTATGGTGCTCCTGTGTTCGCAAATGCGTTGTTTTACTTTGCGTGTCGTCATGCCCACGTAGGGTTTTCCACAGGTGCAGGTGATAAGGTAGATGACGTTATTGCTGTTGCAGTTGGTGTGGGATCTCTGTTCCCATATTTTTCCAGGTTCCAAGACTATTGTTTTGGTGTTTTCTGTCAGATGACAGACACTGCAGTCCCCGCATCGTGAATGTCCAGTTACTGGCGGGAGACCCCATATCTGTGTTAAGGTTGGGTCATTGGAGTTAGTGTTATTTCTGGGTCTTGTGTTGACCAAGGTGTTTTTCAGACTTGGCGCTTTTTTTTATGAGAAAAGAGGTTTTTCCCAGTTGAAGGTTCCAGAATTGATTATTGACCAGTGCTTCCTAATGCTCTTGCTAACTACGTTGGAAATCACATTGTATGTAGTTACACAGGTTAGGGGTATGTTGTCAATGTTTTTTGTTGTTTCTTCCAAAAGTACTTGGCGCGGTTGGTTTCTGGCTCGTTTTTGACATTTCTTTGTGATCTTTGTTGGGTAGCCACGTTGTATCAGTTTCCCCGTCAGGTCATCAGCCTGTTATTTGTAGTCCGTGAGTTTGCTGCAGTTCCTACGTAGTCTTAAATATTGGCCATAGGGAAGGTTTTCCCTTAATGGTCGCGGATGAAAGCTCTCAAATCTTAAGAGGTTATTTTTAGCTGTGGGCTTGAAGTGTGTTTTGGTAGTCAAAACTTCTTGTTCTCTTTTGATCTCAATGTCTAGGAAGACCATTTCATTCTTGTCCACGTTGTGGGTAAAATGAAGACGTTGATCGCAAGTGTTGAGCCATGTTATGAAAGTTGTTAGAATTTCTTGTGGGCCTTTCCAGATTGCTAGCACGTCATCAATATATCTGCGCCAGAATATGATGTTTTCCAGGTATGGGTTGGTAGGTGAGATGATGTATTTTTTCTCGAAGTCAAATACATACAATCCCGCTATGCTTGGCGCGAAAACGCTGCCCATAGATGTGCCCCCTATTTGTAAATATAGGGACCCTTCAAACTCAAAGAAATTCCTTTTGAGGGCCAAGGTTGCACACTTAATGATGAATTCCTTAGGTGTTCTGTGTTCCCATGTGGTTTGTTCCAGGGTTTCTTTTAGAACGTTGATGGTGGCATCCTGAGGGATGTTGGTATAAAGGCTTTCTATATCAAAGCTGACCAAGATCATGTCGTCATCCATTTTGATGGTTTCCAGAAGTGTTAGAAGGCTTTTAGTGTCTTTTAGATAGGTGGTGGTTCCTTGTACAATGGGTTTTTAAGAAATAGTCACAGAACCTAGACAGGGGTTCAAGGAGTGAGCCTATACCAGATACTATAGGTCTGCCCGGTGGTGGTACTCTGTTCTTATGCATCTTTGGGACCACGTAGAAATATGGTATTTTTGCCTCTGTTTTTGTAAGGTAATCCGCCTCTTGTTTGGAGATGTCACCTAAATGTTCTGCTTCTTCAACCAGATCCACAATTTCTCTTCGTAGGTCATCTGTGGGGTCGTCGATGAGAGGAAGATAGTTTTTTCGATCCTCAAGTAATCGTTTGCATTCTTGTTGGTAATCTGTTCGATTCATGACTACTAGGCCACCGCCCTTGTCTGCTGGTTTGATGATGATGGTTTCGTCCCCTTTGAGGTCCGATAGGGCCTTTTTCTCGGCTCTGCTGATGTTCTGATATCGTGTAGGGGTAGTGGTGGATTCTATGTCGTTGACTGCCGCCTGTTCAAATGTATTTATTTCCACTGGGATAGTGTGTGGTGGAGGAACAAAAGTGGATTTTGTTCTTAGTCCAGTTTCATTTAGCACTTCCTCATTGTTATCCGTGACTGTTTTTTCAAAAAAAGCTTTCAGTTTCAGTTTTCTGAAGAAGGCTGCTAGTTCGCAGTGTAGTTTGAACTTGTCCAAGTTAGCTGTGGGGACAAAGCCCAGTCCTTTATTGAGGACTTTCTTCTCTGTATCTGTTAGGATACGTGATGACAGGTTCGTAACTAGGTCCTCATGTTGCTGGGGCCTGCTCTGTTGGATGCGGTTTTGTTCCTGGTGTTGCTGCTCACCATCTCTTCTTCTTCCCAGTGGACAGTGTTTCCCCGTTTGTTGCGGCCTCTCCCGCGCCTGCCTCTGTTCTGAAAAGGAGGACGGAACTGATTTGGCTGGAAGGGATATTGTTGAAATGGTGGTTGCCAACCATACATAGGGAATTGTTGTGGTTGTTGATATGGATTTTGGAGGGGGGGTGGTTATATTGTGGCCACTGGTAGTTTCCTTGGTATCCCCCTCTCTTTTTCTGTCGTGGTGTGCTTGAGTTGGAACCTCCACTGCTGTTGGAACTATGGGAGGTGTTGCTTGAGACATCAGAATCTTGTTCCTGTGTGGTGGTCGCTTTGTAGTCCGGGTCCGAGTATGGATAGCCTTTGACAAAAGAAAATTTCTTTAGATCTTTTTGGAACTTTGATACTTTTTGTTGTGTGAGATTCTCTCTGCATTCATTAATCTCTTTGTTTATCTCGTCTAATTTCTTTTTGTATCCTGTAATCATGGCTTTTATTTGGCCTTCTATGGTTTGGATTTCAATCTGGATTTTTTCGGAAAGTCGTATTGCTGTTTTCAGAATGAGCATAATCCAGTCGTGCGTGCAGTGCCATGCTATTTGTGCCCAGTCCCTTCTGAATTCTTCATCCTCTAAGAAGATTCTGGGAGCATTGGTTACTATCAATCCTTTGGGGGCCATGTTGTTTGTAACATATTCCTTCAGTATGGTTCCATGTAGTATTGTTCTAATGCGATTGCGTTTTAGTTCTGAGAGTTTGTCCCATTCTGATGTCTGTGAGATAGTGTTGCTAATGCTGGGGTCAGCAAAAGCATTGAGATCACTCATGATGGAGTCTATTTCCTCAGTTGAGAAGGATAAGCCCTGGTTTTCTGCCATGTTTGTGTCGCGATGGTTCTCCTGTGTTAATGTTGAGAGAGGCGGTGTCTTGTACTCTCACAGCGGTGCGCTGCCTAAATATCTAGAACATGTAGAGAGTAAGGAGTTGCGTCCGTGGATGCTGGACGGGGAATACTCCTGATTCCCTGGTCAACAAAGAACAGGCTGATGACCTGACGGGGAAACTGATACAATGTGGCTACCCAACA
Source organism: Lissotriton vulgaris (assembly GCF_964263255.1). Lineage (NCBI taxonomy): Eukaryota > Metazoa > Chordata > Amphibia > Caudata > Salamandridae > Lissotriton > Lissotriton vulgaris. The sequence goes on along the minus strand of NW_028241384.1, from coordinate 7,474 downwards.
AAGATCACAAAGAAATGTCAAAAACGAGCCAGAAACCAACCGCGCCAAGTACTTTTGGAAGAAACAACAAAAAACAATGACAACATACCCCTAACCTGTGTAACTACATACAATGTGATTTCCAACGTGGTTAGCAAGAGCATTAGGAAGCACTGGTCAATAATCAATTCTGGAACCTTCAACTGGGAAAAACCTCTTTTCTCATATAAAAAAGCGCCAAGTCTGAAAAACACCTTGGTCAACACAAGACCCAGAAATAACACTAACTCCAATGACCCAACCTTAACACAGATATGGGGTCTCCCGCCAGTAACTGGACATTCACGATGCGGGGACTGCAGTGTCTGTCATCTGACAGAAAACACCAAAACAATAGTCTTGGAACCTGGAAAAATATGGGAACAGAGATCCCACACCAACTGCAACAGCAATAGCGTCATCTACCTTATCACCTGCACCTGTGGAAAACCCTACGTGGGCATGACGACACGCAAAGTAAAACAACGCATTTGCGAACACAGGAGCACCATAAGATGCAAAAAGAATATGACCAAACTCAGGGATCACTTTTTAACTGCCCATCACACCACCAATGACATGAGGTGGACAGTCATTGAACAGTTGCAACCAGGCCCCAACATCCAAGCACGTCTATTCGAAAAAGAACAGAGATGGATATACAGACTTTCCACACATAAACGGGGTCTTAATGACAATATCCCGTGGAACTCTGTATTGAAATAGCATCACTGTCTGCTAACACCTACAACCCCTAGTGAGCCCCGCCGCGCATACAATCGATATGCACTTAACATCTAAGGCCTATAATCCTTTCCAAGACATGTGCAACATTCCTGGCCTTCCATGCGCACCCTTTCCAACGCATGCGCAACTTCCCTGGCGTTCATGTCAACCCGCTACCATCACTGACCCCCACAGTGTAGCTCACTGCACATCGACCAATCTCTAAACTAAGGGATCCTTGTGCCTCCTCCCCTTACTCAACCAGTACCAGTATCTGGGTATTTGTCCTCGATACGTTGTTTCGATCTAACACATTTGCGAAGCAACTTATTTCCTACTCTTCCACGCATGCGCAGCATCTATTGATCTCCATGCCTACCTAATCCCTCACGGGCGCCGTATTGGCCACGTGACCTACCCCGAAAGTATGCCAGCATTTAGACTTACACCGCGCCCGCCCATACATTGTATTTGGGTATGTCTCCCCGATATGTTGTCTCGATCTAACACATTGGCGCAACAACTTATTTCCTATTCTACCGCGCATGCGCAGCATCCAATGATCTCCATGCCAACCCACAGCCTCACGGGCCGCCGTAGCGGCCACGTGACCTACCCCGGAAGTAGGCTAACGCTTATACTGACACCGCGCTCGCCCATTTAATGTAACCGAGCGGCTGAAGGTAGACGTAGGTGATCTGCCTTACTTCATGACTACCAACTGTAAGTAGCCTTTCCCTCCATACAGGATCCACCCATGGCCTGACCACACGAGCCAGTACGGAGACAAGCTCCCATGTACTTACGATTGTGATTTATGCCTTTCCACATAGAATATGTTACTACGAGTGAAGCACCTACCCCCTGCTCGATGAAGCCCAACTAGAGTATTACTCCAGTAAGCCCCTGTTCTGACATGTCACGTTTCGTGACAAACTCCGTGTTATTTGTTTGTGTGAGTCTAGTTTGTCCTTATTAGGAGACCTTTAAGCCCACATGCAATGGAAGGCAACCATCTGGCGCAGTACTATTCACGCCGGTAAAGATATGAGCACTAATGCCCAGTGTATTCTATTTTACATCGTAGCATGCTTTTTCAGGCACGCACGTAGGACGCCTATTTGGAAACCTTATGAATGACCTTAGGTATACCATGTTGAAGCGCACTCTCTCACGTTATGAGCACGCTCTCACTCCATAGGCAGACACGTCCTCTACTCATGAAGGCACTTTTTCCATTCACCACCGTGGAAAGCAAGTAGAACTGCACGCATTTTTGCACCTAATTTCTGCACTACGTTACAGGGTAGTAATCACTTCCTCTGCTTTTCTTCCTTCCCTAGGTTTTTATTGACACCCTATATTCTAGGAGTGTCTCCCCAGAGGAACACTTTTTTTTTCATCTGGATGACCAAGGATTTAGGACAGGGTGCGTCTTTTAGGGGACCCACACCTCCCACTTCCTTGTTTTGGTCCTGAAGAATACCGGGGATTGCCCCTAATGGTAGAAACATGTTGACCAACACATAGCAGAGATACGTAGGTCGTAACTCCCCTCCCAGTATCTCACCGATATTTTTTAATATTGTCCAGTTACCTTTTTATTAAAAATCCATACAAAGTATTAACCAGGACAATTTTAACACTTACACTTTTTTTGTCTACAACCCACACCTCACTACCTGCTCCACTGTAACCCAGGTGTTGAAGCACACCCAAGTGACGCTAGGCCACTTGGGTGGGCCCCGATGATGAAGCAAGTCACCACTAGGTGGTGAGTGAGGGGTTTACTAACAAAGGAACAGTGTTTCCTAGTCTGGAAAAGCCTTCATCTCTCTCATCGGGTAATACTCCTCCAATTGTTTTTTACAAATTCTTGACCAGGGAATCAGGAGTATTCCCCGTCCAGCATCCACGGACGTAACTCCTTACTCTCTACATGTTCTAGAGGTTTCTCATTATGCTCCTGTTTGGATGCCCCCATGACCAGAATGTCCTCTTGGAAGAACTGAATTCCTTCCACCTTCCGAAAGAGTCTGTGCATCAGTTTTTGGAATACGGCGGCTGCCGATGCCAACCCAAATGGTATCCTAACAAATTTGTAGCACCCAAACGGTGTTATAAATGACGTGAGATGACTGCAGGAAGGATGGAGCTTTACCTGGTGGTAGGCAGATGACAGGTCCAACGTCGAGAACCATTTGATGCCTTTTGTCTTGGCAAGCATCTCATTTACCTTGGTTCTCAGACACTCTGAGAGACCAAAAACGCCTCTGCAGGAAAAAAGAGAGAGCTTGGCGACTTGATTCTCTCCCTGAAAAAAAATCCCAATATAAAGAAGCAATCAAGGCCTACAGAAATGGGGTTAGGGCGGCCCAGACCTCCTACTTCGCAGACAAAATTATGGCAGCTAGCTCAAAACCTAAGGAAATTTTCCACATAGTAAAAAAATGTATCATAGTGAACACCGCTCCCCCCCCGACAAAAACGCTAGAACAATGTAATGAACTAGCAGACTTTTTCCACAATAAAGTCTCTCAGATATACTCCTCCTTTCCTACAGCAGCCAACAATCCAGGTGCACTCAATTACACCTTGCCGAGCACCCCCCCTCTCCCAGACCAGCCAATTTTGGAATGCTTCCCCCCACTAGATATGGACACCCTTCACCAATTGGCACGTCAAGTTAAATCCGGTTCCCCTCTTGACCCTGCCCCACCGGAGATACTGCTACAGGCAAGCCAAGCCACCCTTCCTGTGGTGCTGGACCTACTCAACTCTTCCATCTCCTCCTGTACAGTACCAACTGGCTGGAAGAGAGCTATGGTTCGGGCATTGTTAAAAAAAAACCACACTCAACCCACAAGATCACTCCAGCTACCGCCCAATTTCATTACTTCCCTGGGTAAGTAAGGTTCTGGAGAAGTACATAAATACCCAGCTGGCACAATTCCTGGAGAGCAACCTGCTTCTGGACCCAACCCAGACAGGATTCAGGCCTAAGCACGGCACTGAAACTGCCCTGCTGGCAATCACCGAAGAGTCACGAAAGATATTAGATCAGGGAGGATCAGTGGCAGTGATCCTCCTTGATCTAAGTGCGGCCTTTGACACGGTCAGCTATGCCACCTTGCTGAACCGTCTTTGTAACATCGGTGTCACAGGCGATGCTCTAAGGTGGTTTGACTCATTCCTGAACAACAGATCTTTCCAGATCTTTGACGGGGATACAGTATCAGCCAGAAAATCCCTGAATTGAGGGGTACCGCAGGGATCCTCATTAAGCCCTGCGTTGTTCAACGTATATATGAAACCTCTGGCTGGGATAGTCGAACCATACGGTATAAAAATTGTATCGTATGCTGACGATACCCAGCTAGTGGTTTCATTGGCCCAAGAAGGCACCAGACATACTTCAGAAGGCCTGATGAAATGCCTAGAGGATGTCAAGGAGTGGATGACATGCTCCTCCTTAAAACTGAACGGAGACAAAACTGAGCTCATGCACCTGGGCTCAGCATCACCAGTGTCTCTCACCTCCCTCTGGCCTTCGTGCCTAGGTACCCCTCCCACTCCCAAGGAAAGCGTAAAGAGCTTGGGAGTATGGCTTGATAAAAACCTCTCCTTCTCCACTCAGGCCACCAAACTATCGGCCACATGTTTTGGCCTACTTAGAACTCTTAGGAAAGTTCTTCCCCTCCTACCAATGGCAGCAAAACAAGTGGCAGTACAGGGCCTGAATCAGTCTCGGCTGGATTTGAACAACGCCCTGTATGTTGGTGCCCCCGAGATGACCCTGCGAAAGCTACAGGTGGTGCAGAACTGTGCAGCCCGCACCCTGCTACAGATTCCACGGACCCAGTCAGCCAAACCCGCACTGATCAGCTTACACTGGCTCCCAGTGAGACAGAGAGTGGCGTTCAAGGCATTATGTATTGCCCACCGGGCCTTCTGGAAGTCAGGCCCAGTTATCATTGACAATTTAGTCAATCGATACCACCCAAAGAGAAACCTCCGATCTGCAGAGGCTTTTCTGACCGTGGTACCCAGAGTAAAGAGAGCCAGGACCGGAGGTAGGCTGTTCTCTGTAAACGCCGCTAAGATGTGGAATTCACTCCCCTTACAACTCCGGACCAATTCAAACCTACTCTCTTTCCGCAAACAATTGAAAACTTATCTGTTTGCCAGGTCCATTGAATCCTAATCCTTCCGTCACTCCCAGTTCTGTCTTCATGCTTCAGCGCTTGGACGCCCTTGTGGCAGCAATCGCGCTATATAAATAAAAATACAATACAATACAATTTATGCGGGGAAGAGGAAATTTGTCGATCAAGATGTTTTTGTTAATTTCCCTGAGGTCGACACACAGCCTCACCTTTCCATTTGGCTTTCGAGCTACCACCAAGGGTGAGAGCCATTCTGCGCTCTCTATGGCCTGTATCACCTCGCTTTTCTCCAGTCTGTCGAGTTCCGCTTGCACTGCCTCCCTGCACCGGAAAGTAATGTTCCGCACCTTGTGGATGACCGGTTTGGCTCCTTCTTTCAACCGTATGAGGTGTTTGTACTTGGCCAACTCTCCTATCCGTCCGTTGAACACTTTGGGGTATTCTCTGTGCCAGGCTTCGTCATCACATCCTTCCTCTATTTTCATAAGTAGCACCTTTTCTATGCCACCTGGGTTCAATTGGATTCCTAACGCTCCTTGGTCCTTCCACCTGAGCACCGACGGTCCCTTTTCCGCAATGTACAATTTGGAATTTGCTTGACGGCCTCTGAACTCAAAGAGCAACGGGCAATAGCCAAGCATGGGTATCCTCTGCCCCGTGTACGTGACAGGTCTTACATCCATGGGACGCAGTTCTTCCTTTATTTTGGTCACAAACTTTTCTTCCCACACCTGCTTTTGTATTATGGTGATGGGGGCTCCCGAGTCCGCTATTATCTCAATGGGTTCTCCACCTATGTGCATGTTGAGCCTTGGTTTGCCCGACTCTTTACATCCTACGTCCAAGACCTGAGCATCAATGTAGAGGACTTCCTCCAAATCATCTTGCTCCGCTTGTGTATCTTCTTCTTCTGGGTTTTCGTGGTCTATGTATCTGATAGTAGCTCCCTTGGGTTTCCGGCGGCACACCTTTTCATAATGGCCGAAAACGCCGCAGTACGCACACTTATCCCTAAATGCCGGGCATACTTTGTTGTTTCCCATGTGCGACGTACTTCCACATCTGTAACAGCTTGGTCGTCCTCCCTTTCCCATCTTCTGGGCTGCACCTCCTGATTGTGTGCTCCTTCTGGTTTCTTGGCCCCTTGGTGGCTCCCTCTGCTTGGTTCTTTCGCCTTTATAGTGCATCATGACTCTACAGACCGTCTGTGTGCCTCCTGCATCTTTCCGGGCTGCTTGGGCGCATCGCTTCGACATCTCCGCCTTCTTCACTAGGGCCCAAACGTCCTTCAGGGGCGCGTCACCATTGACCCACAGTTTCTCCTGAACGTGTGTGCTGGAAGTGTGCACTATGATTTGGTCCAGTATCAGCTCATCGTGGAGAGTACCAAATTTGCACGTCAGTGCTAGTTTCTGTAGTGCTGCCACGTACTCATCGACCGTCTCTCCGCTCTCTTGTTTCCTCTGGAAGAAGTTGTGCCTGTCGATGGCCACGCACACTACCGGCCTGTAGTGCGCGTCTAAATCCTCAATGGTGTGTCTAAACACATCGGTGTCGGTCCCGTCCCTTGGGCCCTTGATGATGGTGTCAAACACTCTGAGCCCCTCCGGGCCCAGGTTGTGCAACAGAATCTTCCTCATCCTCGGGCTCTAGTACGCCGCCTCACTTTCATCTTCCAACGCCTCTAAATAATTTAGAAAGTATCGCTTCCAATCTTCCCAGGGCATCGTGGGTTCACCTCTTTTTGGGAGGAATGGCACCATTTGGGTGAGGGAAGTGGACTGTGTCACCATCCTTCCTTTGCCTCTGGGGCCTGCTTGTTCAGGGATCGCGCGGCTGGGCGGGCTTCCTGGCACTTGTCTCTAGTCTATGTCCTCCTCACTGTTCTCCCTGCTGGCTGCTCCTCCTGTCGCCCCTTCTGCCGCTGGGAGCACTCGCCTTCCGCCTCTGTCCTCTGTGCTTGGCCCTTCACCCCGTCCCTGCTGACCCGCCAGAGTGCCATGGTAGGGTTCAAGCGTGAGTGGGGCTGTACCACTGTTCCTTGCTGCGTGGTGATGAGCTGCTGCGACAATATAGCTTGGCGCGCACTACCTTATTTTTGCCGCTCCAAATCTAGGGTGCACTAGCTGGACGGCAGTGCCTCTGACTTTGGGCCGGTGCCTCTCTGCCGATCATGGTGGGCACTCTGCAGTCTCTTCGCCAGTGCTCTGCCACTCGCCTTCTGCCGCGCTCGCATCACCTCGTGTGAGGGTGTCCTCGGTTCCGCCTTCTTTTTTTTTTCGACGTTCGATTATGATTTCTTTTCTTTTTTTTTTCTTGATAATGTTAGCGTAGGTCCGTGCCTCTCCTCGTCGCCGTTATAGGAACCCTTCTACACATGAGACATGAGCCGATGTAAGTTTTTAGCTTTCTTTATTCCCCGGTGCGCCGGGGCTACGTCTTCTACCGAGCCCGGCTGGCGCCAAACAAAATGGCCGCCTTTCGGTTCCTGTACCCGAGTTCCGGTTCCAGCTCTAGTTATAAACAACTAGACCGTTACCACACGCTGAATTTGAATTTTCTCC
>NW_028241383.1:0-130619 GCF_964263255.1 Lissotriton vulgaris | reverse complement strand
TGCTAATTTTAGCTCTAACACTGATGATCCACCTACAAATGTGAACTGACGTTCAAAAATAAAACATTTGAAAACGGACCATTTTCCACATTTCTGAAGCATGACGTAATGGGGGGGTGTTATCTCTTTTGTCGAAAATCAGCCGTTTTTGCTCGAACATTAAATGCCTCCAAATGGTATTTAATTAACTTCCCGGGGTAAAGAAACCCTTTTTGAGAACTCAGAGTGAGTAAATTGGCCATTTTCATGCACTTTTAACCATTCCATAAATCTTGTGTTTTGGGCCCCTGGAAGCATGAAAATCACTTTAAACATGCTAATTTTAGCTCTAACACTGATGATCCACCTACAAATGTGAACTGACGTTCAAAAATAAAACATTTGAAAACGGACCATTTTCCACATTTCTGAAGCATGACGTAATGGGGGGGTGTTATCTCTTTTGTCGAAAATCAGCCGTTTTTGCTCGAACATTAAATGCCTCCAAATGGTATTTAATTAACTTCCCGGGTGAAGAAACCCTTTTTGAGAACTCAGAGTGAGTAAATTGGCCATTTTCATGCACTTTTAACCATTTCATAAATCTTGTGTTTTGGGCCCCTGGAAGCATGAAAATCACTTTAAACATGCTAATTTTAGCTCTAACACTGATGATCCACCTACAAATGTGAACTGACTTTCAAAAATAAAACATTTGAAAACGGACCATTTTCCACATTTCTGAAGCATGACGTAATGGGGGGGTGTTATCTCTTTTGTCGAAAATCAGCCGTTTTTGCTCGAACATTAAATGCCTCCAAATGGTATTTAATTAACTTCCCGGGGTGAAGAAACCCTTTTTGAGAACTCAGAGTGAGTAAATTGGCCATTTTCATGCACTTTTAACCATTCCATAAATCTTGTGTTTTGGGCCCCTGGAAGCATGAAAATCACTTTAAACATGCTAATTTTAGCTCTAACACTGATGATCCACCTACAAATGTGAACTGACGTTCAAAAATAAAACATTTGAAAACGGACCATTTTCCACATTTCTGAAGCATGACGTAATGGGGGGGTGTTATCTCTTTTGTCGAAAATCAGCCGTTTTTGCTCTAACATTAAATGCCTCCAAATGGTATTTAATTAACTTCCCGGGGTGAAGAAACCCTTTTTGAGAACTCAGAGTGAGTAAATTGGCCATTTTCATGCACTTTTAACCATTCCATAAATCTTGTGTTTTGGGCCCCAAGAAGCATGAAAATCACTTTAAACATGCTAATTTTAGCTCTAACACTGATGATCCACCTACAAATGTGAACTGACGTTCAAAAATAAAACATTTGAAAACGGACCATTTTCCACATTTCTGAAGCATGACGTAATGGGGGGGTGTTATCTCTTTTGTCGAAAATCAGCCGTTTTTGCTCGAACATTAAATGCCTCCAAATGGTATTTAATTAACTTCCCGGGGTGAAGAAACCCTTTTTGAGAACTCAGAGTGAGTAAATTGGCCATTTTCATGCACTTTTAACCATTCCATAAATCTTGTGTTTTGGGCCCCTGGAAGCATGAAAATCACTTTAAACATGCTAATTTTAGCTCTAACACTGATGATCCACCTACAAATGTGAACTGACGTTCAAAAATAAAACATTTGAAAACGGACCATTTTCCACATTTCTGAAGCATGACGTAATGGGGGGGTGTTATCTCTTTTGTCGAAAATCAGCCGTTTTTGCTCGAATATTAAATGCCTCCAAATGGTATTTAATTAACTTCCCGAGCCCCTGGAAGCATGAAAATCACTTTAAACATGCTAATTTTAGCTCTAACACTGATGATCCACCTACAAATGTGAACTGACGTTCAAAAATAAAACATTTGAAAACGGACCATTTTCCACATTTCTGAAGCATGACGTAATGGGGGGGTGTTATCTCTTTTGTCGAAAATCAGCCGTTTTTGCTCGAACATTAAATGCCTCCAAATGGTATTTAATTAACTTCCCGAGCCCCTGGAAGCATGAAAATCACTTTAAACATGCTAATTTTAGCTCTAACACTGATGATCCACCTACAAATGTGAACTGACGTTCAAAAATAAAACATTTGAAAACGGACCATTTTCCACATTTCTGAAGCATGACGTAATGGGGGGGGTGTTATCTCTTTTGTCGAAAATCAGCCGTTTTTGCTCGAACATTAAATGCCTCCAAATGGTATTTAATTAACTTCCCGGGGTGAAGAAACCCTTTTTGAGAACTCAGAGTGAGTAAATTGGCCATTTTCATGCACTTTTAAACATTCCATAAATCTTGTGTTTTGGGCCCCTGGAAGCATGAAAATCACTTTAAACATGCTAATTTTAGCTCTAACACTGATGATCCACCTACAAATGTGAACTGACGTTCAAAAATAAAACATTTGAAAACGGACCATTTTCCACATTTCTGAAGCATGACGTAATGGGGGGGTGTTATCTCTTTTGTCGAAAATCAGCCGTTTTTGCTCGAACATTAAATGCCTCCAAATGGTATTTAATTAACTTCCCGGGGTGAAGAAACCCTTTTTGAGAACTCAGAGTGAGTAAATTGGCCATTTTCATGCACTTTTAACCATTCCATAAATCTTGTGTTTTGGGCCCCTGGAAGCATGAAAATCACTTTAAACATGCTAATTTTAGCTCTAACACTGATGATCCACCTACAAATGTGAACTGACGTTCAAAAATAAAACATTTGAAAACGGACCATTTTCCACATTTCTGAAGCATGACGTAATGGGGGGGTGTTATCTCTTTTGTCGAAAATCAGCCGTTTTTGCTCGAACATTAAATGCCTCCAAATGGTATTTAATTAACTTCCCGGGGTGAAGAAACCCTTTTTGAGAACTCAGAGTGAGTAAATTGGCCATTTTCATGCACTTTTAACCATTCCATAAATCTTGTGTTTTGGGCCCCTGGAAGCATGAAAATCACTTTAAACATGCTAATTTTAGCTCTAACACTGATGATCCACCTACAAATGTGAACTGACGTTCAAAAATAAAACATTTGAAAACGGACCATTTTCCACATTTCTGAAGCATGACGTAATGGGGGGGTGTTATCTCTTTTGTCGAAAATCAGCCGTTTTTGCTCTAACATTAAATGCCTCCAAATGGTATTTAATTAACTTCCCGGGGTGAAGAAACCCTTTTTGAGAACTCAGAGTGAGTAAATTGGCCATTTTCATGCACTTTTAACCATTCCATAAATCTTGTGTTTTGGGCCCCTGGAAGCATGAAAATCACTTTAAACATGCTAATTTTAGCTCTAACACTGATGATCCACCTACAAATGTGAACTGACGTTCAAAAATAAAACATTTGAAAACGGACCATTTTCCACATTTCTGAAGCATGACGTAATGGGGGGGTGTTATCTCTTTTGTCGAAAATCAGCCGTTTTTGCTCGAACATTAAATGCCTCCAAATGGTATTTAATTAACTTCCCGGGGTGAAGAAACCCTTTTTGAGAACTCAGAGTGAGTAAATTGGCAATTTTCATGCACTTTTAACCATTCCATAAATCTTGTGTTTTGGGCCCCTGGAAGCATGAAAATCACTTTAAACATGCTAATTTTAGCTCTAACACTGATGATCCACCTACAAATGTGAACTGACGTTCAAAAATAAAACATTTGAAAACGGACCATTTTCCACATTTCTGAAGCATGACGTAATGGGGGGGTGTTATCTCTTTTGTCGAAAATCAGCCGTTTTTGCTCGAACATTAAATGCCTCCAAATGGTATTTAATTAACTTCCCGGGGTGAAGAAACCCTTTTTGAGAACTCAGAGTGAGTAAATTGGCCATTTTCATGCACTTTTAACCATTCCATAAATCTTGTGTTTTGGGCCCCTGGAAGCATGAAAATCACTTTAAACATGCTAATTTTAGCTCTAACACTGATGATCCACCTACAAATGTGAACTGACGTTCAAAAATAAAACATTTGAAAACGGACCATTTTCCACATTTCTGAAGCATGACGTAATGGGGGGGTGTTATCTCTTTTGTCGAAAATCAGCCGTTTTTGCTCGAACATTAAATGCCTCCAAATGGTATTTAATTAACTTCCCGGGGTGAAGAAACCCTTTTTGAGAACTCAGAGTGAGTAAATTGGCCATTTTCATGCACTTTTAACCATTCCATAAATCTTGTGTTTTGGGCCCCTGGAAGCATGAAAATCACTTTAAACATGCTAATTTTAGCTCTAACACTGATGATCCACCTACAAATGTGAACTGACGTTCAAAAATAAAACATTTGAAAACGGACCATTTTCCACATTTCTGAAGCATGACGTAATGGGGGGGTGTTATCTCTTTTGTCGAAAATCAGCCGTTTTTGCTCGAACATTAAATGCCTCCAAATGGTATTTAATTAACTTCCCGAGCCCCTGGAAGCATGAAAATCACTTTAAACATGCTAATTTTAGCTCTAACACTGATGATCCACCTACAAATGTGAACTGACGTTCAAAAATAAAACATTTGAAAACGGACCATTTTCCACATTTCTGAAGCATGACGTAATGGGGGGGGTGTTATCTCTTTTGTCGAAAATCAGCCGTTTTTGCTCGAGCATTAAATGCCTCCAAATGGTATTTAATTAACTTCCCGGGGTGAAGAAACCCTTTTTGAGAACTCAGAGTGAGTAAATTGGCCATTTTCATGCACTTTTAACCATTCCATAAATCTTGTGTTTTGGGCCCCTGGAAGCATGAAAATCACTTTAAACATGCTAATTTTAGCTCTAACACTGATGATCCACCTACAAATGTGAACTGACGTTCAAAAATAAAACATTTGAAAACGGACCATTTTCCACATTTCTGAAGCATGACGTAATGGGGGGGTGTTATCTCTTTTGTCGAAAATCAGCCGTTTTTGCTCGAACATTAAATGCCTCCAAATGGTATTTAATTAACTTCCCGAGCCCCTAGAAGCATGAAAATCACTTTAAACATGCTAATTTTAGCTCTAACACTGATGATCCACCTACAAATGTGAACTGACGTTCAAAAATAAAACATTTGAAAACGGACCATTTTCCACATTTCTGAAGCATGACGTAATGGGGGGGTGTTATCTCTTTTGTCGAAAATCAGCCGTTTTTGCTTGAACATTAAATGCCTCCAAATGGTATTTAATTAACTTCCCGGGGTGAAGAAACCCTTTTTGAGAACTCAGAGTGAGTAAATTGGCCATTTTCATGCACTTTTAACCATTCCATAAATCTTGTGTTTTGGGCCCCAAGAAGCATGAAAATCACTTTAAACATGCTAATTTTAGCTCTAACACTGATGATCCACCTACAAATGTGAACTGACGTTCAAAAATAAAACATTTGAAAACGGACCATTTTCCACATTTCTGAAGCATGACGTAATGGGGGGGTGTTATCTCTTTTGTCGAAAATCAGCCGTTTTTGCTCGAACATTAAATGCCTCCAAATGGTATTCAATTAACTTCCCGGGGTGAAGAAACCCTTTTTGAGAACTCAGAGTGAGTAAATTGGCCATTTTCATGCACTTTTAACCATTCCATAAATCTTGTGTTTTGGGCCCCAAGAAGCATGAAAATCACTTTAAACATGCTAATTTTAGCTCTAACACTGATGATCCACCTACAAATGTGAACTGACGTTCAAAAATAAAACATTTGAAAACGGACCATTTTCCACATTTCTGAAGCATGACGTAATGGGGGGGTGTTATCTCTTTTGTCGAAAATCAGCCGTTTTTGTTCGAACATTAAATGCCTCCAAATGGTATTTAATTAACTTCCCGAGCCCCTGGAAGCATGAAAATCAATTTAAACATGCTAATTTTAGCTCTAACACTGATGATCCACCTACAAATGTGAACTGACGTTCAAAAATAAAACATTTGAAAACGGACCATTTTCCACATTTCTGAAGCATGACGTAATGGGGGGTGTTATCTCTTTTGTCGAAAATCAGCCGTTTTTGCTCTAACATTAAATGCCTCCAAATGGTATTTAATTAACTTCCCGAGCCCCTGGTAGCATGAAAATCACTTTAAACATGCTAATTTTAGCTCTAACACTGATGATCCACCTACAAATGTGAACTGACGTTCAAAAATAAAACATTTGAAAACGGACCATTTTCCACATTTCTGAAGCATGACGTAATGGGGGGGTGTTATCTCTTTTGTCGAAAATCAGCCGTTTTTGCTCGAACATTAAATGCCTCCAAATGGTATTTAATTAACTTCCCGAGCCCCTGGAAGCATGAAAATCACTTTAAACATGCTAATTTTAGCTCTAACACTGATGATCCACCTACAAATGTGAACTGACGTTCAAAAATAAAACATTTGAAAACGGACCATTTTCCACATTTCTGAAGCATGACGTAATGGGGGGGTGTTATCTCTTTTGTCGAAAATCAGCCGTTTTTGCTCGAACATTAAATGCCTCCAAATGGTATTTAATTAACTTCCCGAGCCCCTGGAAGCATGAAAATCACTTTAAACATGCTAATTTTAGCTCTAACACTGATGATCCACCTACAAATGTGAACTGACATTCAAAAATAAAACATTTGAAAACGGACCATTTTCCACATTTCTGAAGCATGACGTAATGGGGGGGTGTTATCTCTTTTGTCGAAAATCAGCCGTTTTTGCTCGAACATTAAATGCCTCCAAATGGTATTTAATTAACTTCCCGAGCCCCTGGAAGCATGAAAATCACTTTAAACATGCTAATTTTAGCTCTAACACTGATGATCCACCTACAAATGTAAACTGACGTTCAAAAATAAAACATTTGAAAACGGACCATTTTCCACATTTCTGAAGCATGACGTAATGGGGGGGTGTTATCTCTTTTGTCGAAAATCAGCCGTTTTTGCTCGAACATTAAATGCCTCCAAATGGTATTTAAATAACTTCCCGGGGTGAAGAAACCCTTTTTGAGAACTCAGAGTGAGTAAAGTGGCCATTTTCATGCACTTTTAACCATTCCATAAATCTTGTGTTTTGGGCCCCTGGAAGCATGAAAATCACTTTAAACATGCTAATTTTAGCTCTAACACTGATGATCCACCTTCAAATGTGAACTGACGTTCAAAAATAAAAACATTTGAAAACGGACCATTTTCCACATTTCTGAAGCATGACGTAATGGGGGGGTGTTATCTCTTTTGTCGAAAATCAGCCGTTTTTGCTCGAACATTAAATGCCTCCAAATGGTATTTAATTAACTTCCCGAGCCCCTGGAAGCATGAAAATCACTTTAAACATGCTAATTTTAGCTCTAACACTGATGATCCACCTACAAATGTGAACTGACGTTCAAAAATAAAACATTTGAAAACGGACCATTTTCCACATTTCTGAAGCATGACGTAATGGGGGGGGTGTTATCTCTTTTGTCGAAAATCAGCCGTTTTTGCTCGAACATTAAATGCCTCCAAATGGTATTTAATTAACTTCCCGAGCCCCTGGAAGCATGAAAATCACTTTAAACATGCTAATTTTAGCTCTAACACTGATGATCCACCTACAAATGTAAACTGACGTTCAAAAATAAAACATTTGAAAACGGACCATTTTCCACATTTCTGAAGCATGACGTAATGGGGGGGGTGTTATCTCTTTTGTCGAAAATCAGCCGTTTTTGCTCGAACATTAAATGCCTCCAAATGGTATTTAATTAACTTCCCGGGGTGAAGAAACCCTTTTTGAGAACTCAGAGTGAGTAAATTGGCCATTTTCATGCACTTTTAACCATTCCATAAATCTTGTGTTTTGGGCCCCTGGAAGCATGAAAATCACTTTAAACATGCTAATTTTAGCTCTAACACTGATGATCCACCTACAAATGTGAACTGACGTTCAAAAATAAAACATTTGAAAACGGACCATTTTCCACATTTCTGAAGCATGACGTAATGGGGGGGTGTTATCTCTTTTGTCGAAAATCAGCCGTTTTTGCTCGAACATTAAATGCCTCCAAATGGTATTTAATTAACTTCCCGAGCCCCTGGAAGCATGAAAATCACTTTAAACATGCTAATTTTAGCTCTAACACTGATGATCCACCTACAAATGTGAACTGACGTTCAAAAATAAAACATTTGAAAACGGACCATTTTCCACATTTCTGAAGCATGACGTAATGGGGGGGTGTTATCTCTTTTGTCGAAAATCAGCCGTTTTTGCTCGAACATTAAATGCCTCCAAATGGTATTTAATTAACTTCCCGAGCCCCTGGAAGCATGAAAATCACTTTAAACATGCTAATTTTAGCTCTAACACTGATGATCCACCTACAAATGTGAACTGACGTTCAAAAATAAAACATTTGAAAACGGACCATTTTCCACATTTCTGAAGCATGACGTAATGGGGGGGTGTTATCTCTTTTGTCGAAAATCAGCCGTTTTTGCTCGAACATTAAATGCCTCCAAATGGTATTTAATTAACTTCCCGAGCCCCTGGAAGCATGAAAATCAATTTAAACATGCTAATTTTAGCTCTAACACTGATGATCCACCTACAAATGTGAACTGACGTTCAAAAATAAAACATTTGAAAACGGACCATTTTCCACATTTCTGAAGCATGACGTAATGGGGGGTGTTATCTCTTTTGTCGAAAATCAGCCGTTTTTGCTCTAACATTAAATGCCTCCAAATGGTATTTAATTAACTTCCCGAGCCCCTGGAAGCATGAAAATCACTTTAAACATGCTAATTTTAGCTCTAACACTGATGATCCACCTACAAATGTGAACTGACGTTCAAAAATAAAACATTTGAAAACGGACCATTTTCCACATTTCTGAAGCATGACTTAATGGGGGGGTGTTATCTCTTTTGTCGAAAATCAGCCGTTTTTGCTCGAACATTAAATGCCTCCAAATGGTATTTAATTAACTTCCCGAGCCCCTGGAAGCATGAAAATCACTTTAAACATGCTAATTTTAGCTCTAACACTGATGATCCACCTACAAATGTGAACTGACGTTCAAAAATAAAACATTTGAAAACGGACCATTTTCCACATTTCTGAAGCATGACGTAATGGGGGGGTGTTATCTCTTTTGTCGAAAATCAGCCGTTTTTGCTCGAACATTAAAGTCCTCCATATGGTATTTAATTAACTTCCCGAGCCCCTGGAAGCATGAAAATCACTTTAAACATGCTAATTTTAGCTCTAACACTGATGATCCACCTACAAATGTGAACTGACGTTCAAAAATAAAACATTTGAAAACGGACCATTTTCCACATTTCTGAAGCATGACGTAATGGGGGGGTGTTATCTCTTTTGTCGAAAATCAGCCGTTTTTGCTCGAACATTAAATGCCTCCAAATGGTATTTAATTAACTTCCCGAGCCCCTGGAAGCATGAAAATCACTTTAAACATGCTAATTTTAGCTCTAACACTGATGATCCACCTACAAATGTGAACTGACGTTCAAAAATAAAACATTTGAAAACGGACCATTTTCCACATTTCTGAAGCATGACGTAATGGGGGGGTGTTATCTCTTTTGTCGAAAATCAGCCGTTTTTGCTCGAACATTAAATGCCTCCAAATGGTATTTAATTAACTTCCCGGGGTGAAGAAACCCTTTTTGAGAACTCAGAGTGAGTAAATTGGCCATTTTCATGCACTTTTAACCATTCCATAAATCTTGTGTTTTGGGCCCCTGGAAGCATGAAAATCACTTTAAACATGCTAATTTTAGCTCTAACACTGATGATCCACCTACAAATGTGAACTGACGTTCAAAAATAAAACATTTGAAAACGGACCATTTTCCACATTTCTGAAGCATGACGTAATGGGGGGGTGTTATCTCTTTTGTCGAAAATCAGCCGTTTTTGCTCTAACATTAAATGCCTCCAAATGGTATTTAATTAACTTCCCGAGCCCCTGGAAGCATGAAAATCACTTTAAACATGCTAATTTTAGCTCTAACACTGATGATCCACCTACAAATGTGAACTGACGTTCAAAAATAAAACATTTGAAAACGGACCATTTTCCACATTTCTGAAGCATGACGTAATGGGGGGGTGTTATCTCTTTTGTCGAAAATCAGCCGTTTTTGCTCGAACATTAAATGCCTCCAAATGGTATTTAATTAACTTCCCGAGCCCCTGGAAGCATGAAAATCACTTTAAACATGCTAATTTTAGCTCTAACACTGATGATCCACCTACAAATGTAAACTGACGTTCAAAAATAAAACATTTGAAAACGGACCATTTTCCACATTTCTGAAGCATGACGTAATGGGGGGGTGTTATCTCTTTTGTCGAAAATCAGCCGTTTTTGCTCGAACATTAAATGCCTCCAAATGGTATTTAATTAACTTCCCGGGGTGAAGAAACCCTTTTTGAGAACTCAGAGTGAGTAAATTGGCCATTTTCATGCACTTTTAACCATTCCATAAATCTTGTGTTTTGGGCCCCTGGAAGCATGAAAATCACTTTAAACATGCTAATTTTAGCTCTAACACTGATGATCCACCTACAAATGTGAACTGACGTTCAAAAATAAAACATTTGAAAACGGACCATTTTCCACATTTCTGAAGCATGACGTAATGGGGGGGTGTTATCTCTTTTGTCGAAAATCAGCCGTTTTTGCTCGAACATTAAATGCCTCCAAATGGTATTTAATTAACTTCCCGAGCCCCTGGAAGCATGAAAATCACTTTAAACATGCTAATTTTAGCTCTAACACTGATGATCCACCTACAAATGTGAACTGACGTTCAAAAACAAAACATTTGAAAACGGACCATTTTCCACATTTCTGAAGCATGACGTAATGGGGGGGTGTTATCTCTTTTGTCGAAAATCAGCCGTTTTTGCTCGAACATTAAATGCCTCCAAATGGTATTTAATTAACTTCCCGGGGTGAAGAAACCCTTTTTGAGAACTCAGAGTGAGTAAATTGGCCATTTTCATGCACTTTTAACCATTCCATAAATCTTGTGTTTTGGGCCCCTGGAAGCATGAAAATCACTTTAAACATGCTAATTTTAGCTCTAACACTGATGATCCACCTACAAATGTGAACTGACGTTCAAAAATAAAACATTTGAAAACGGACCATTTTCCACATTTCTGAAGCATGACGTAATAAGGGGGTGTTATCTCTTTTGTCGAAAATCAGCCGTTTTTGCTCGAACATTAAATGCCTCCAAATGGTATTTAATTAACTTCCCGAGCCCCTGGAAGCATGAAAATCACTTTAAACATGCTAATTTTAGCTCTAACACTGATGATCCACCTACAAATGTGAACTGACGTTCAAAAATAAAACATTTGAAAACGGACCATTTTCCACATTTCTGAAGCATGACGTAATGGGGGGGTGTTATCTCTTTTGTCGAAAATCAGCCGTTTTTGCTCGAACATTAAATGCCTCCAAATGGTATTTAATTAACTTCCCGGGGTAAAGAAACCCTTTTTGAGAACTCAGAGTGAGTAAATTGGCCATTTTCATGCACTTTTAACCATTCCATAAATCTTGTGTTTTGGGCCCCTGGAAGCATGAAAATCACTTTAAACATGCTAATTTTAGCTCTAACACTGATGATCCACCTACAAATGTGAACTGACGTTCAAAAATAAAACATTTGAAAACGGACCATTTTCCACATTTCTGAAGCATGACGTAATGGGGGGGTGTTATCTCTTTTGTCGAAAATCAGCCGTTTTTGCTCGAACATTAAATGCCTCCAAATGGTATTTAATTAACTTCCCGGGGTGAAGAAACCCTTTTTGAGAACTCAGAGTGAGTAAATTGGCCATTTTCATGCACTTTTAACCATTCCATAAATCTTGTGTTTTGGGCCCCTGGAAGCATGAAAATCACTTTAAACATGCTAATTTTAGCTCTAACACTGATGATCCACCTACAAATGTGAACTGACTTTCAAAAATAAAACATTTGAAAACGGACCATTTTCCACATTTCTGAAGCATGACGTAATGGGGGGGTGTTATCTCTTTTGTCGAAAATCAGCCGTTTTTGCTCGAACATTAAATGCCTCCAAATGGTATTTAATTAACTTCCCGGGGTGAAGAAACCCTTTTTGAGAACTCAGAGTGAGTAAATTGGCCATTTTCATGCACTTTTAACCATTCCATAAATCTTGTGTTTTGGGCCCCTGGAAGCATGAAAATCACTTTAAACATGCTAATTTTAGCTCTAACACTGATGATCCACCTACAAATGTGAACTGACGTTCAAAAATAAAACATTTGAAAACGGACCATTTTCCACATTTCTGAAGCATGACGTAATGGGGGGGTGTTATCTCTTTTGTCGAAAATCAGCCGTTTTTGCTCTAACATTAAATGCCTCCAAATGGTATTTAATTAACTTCCCGGGGTGAAGAAACCCTTTTTGAGAACTCAGAGTGAGTAAATTGGCCATTTTCATGCACTTTTAACCATTCCATAAATCTTGTGTTTTGGGCCCCAAGAAGCATGAAAATCACTTTAAACATGCTAATTTTAGCTCTAACACTGATGATCCACCTACAAATGTGAACTGACGTTCAAAAATAAAACATTTGAAAACGGACCATTTTCCACATTTCTGAAGCATGACGTAATGGGGGGGTGTTATCTCTTTTGTCGAAAATCAGCCGTTTTTGCTCGAACATTAAATGCCTCCAAATGGTATTTAATTAACTTCCCGGGGTGAAGAAACCCTTTTTGAGAACTCAGAGTGAGTAAATTGGCCATTTTCATGCACTTTTAACCATTCCATAAATCTTGTGTTTTGGGCCCCTGGAAGCATGAAAATCACTTTAAACATGCTAATTTTAGCTCTAACACTGATGATCCACCTACAAATGTGAACTGACGTTCAAAAATAAAACATTTGAAAACGGACCATTTTCCACATTTCTGAAGCATGACGTAATGGGGGGGTGTTATCTCTTTTGTCGAAAATCAGCCGTTTTTGCTCGAATATTAAATGCCTCCAAATGGTATTTAATTAACTTCCCGAGCCCCTGGAAGCATGAAAATCACTTTAAACATGCTAATTTTAGCTCTAACACTGATGATCCACCTACAAATGTGAACTGACGTTCAAAAATAAAACATTTGAAAACGGACCATTTTCCACATTTCTGAAGCATGACGTAATGGGGGGGTGTTATCTCTTTTGTCGAAAATCAGCCGTTTTTGCTCGAACATTAAATGCCTCCAAATGGTATTTAATTAACTTCCCGAGCCCCTGGAAGCATGAAAATCACTTTAAACATGCTAATTTTAGCTCTAACACTGATGATCCACCTACAAATGTGAACTGACGTTCAAAAATAAAACATTTGAAAACGGACCATTTTCCACATTTCTGAAGCATGACGTAATGGGGGGGGTGTTATCTCTTTTGTCGAAAATCAGCCGTTTTTGCTCGAACATTAAATGCCTCCAAATGGTATTTAATTAACTTCCCGGGGTGAAGAAACCCTTTTTGAGAACTCAGAGTGAGTAAATTGGCCATTTTCATGCACTTTTAAACATTCCATAAATCTTGTGTTTTGGGCCCCTGGAAGCATGAAAATCACTTTAAACATGCTAATTTTAGCTCTAACACTGATGATCCACCTACAAATGTGAACTGACGTTCAAAAATAAAACATTTGAAAACGGACCATTTTCCACATTTCTGAAGCATGACGTAATGGGGGGGTGTTATCTCTTTTGTCGAAAATCAGCCGTTTTTGCTCGAACATTAAATGCCTCCAAATGGTATTTAATTAACTTCCCGGGGTGAAGAAACCCTTTTTGAGAACTCAGAGTGAGTAAATTGGCCATTTTCATGCACTTTTAACCATTCCATAAATCTTGTGTTTTGGGCCCCTGGAAGCATGAAAATCACTTTAAACATGCTAATTTTAGCTCTAACACTGATGATCCACCTACAAATGTGAACTGACGTTCAAAAATAAAACATTTGAAAACGGACCATTTTCCACATTTCTGAAGCATGACGTAATGGGGGGGTGTTATCTCTTTTGTCGAAAATCAGCCGTTTTTGCTCGAACATTAAATGCCTCCAAATGGTATTTAATTAACTTCCCGGGGTGAAGAAACCCTTTTTGAGAACTCAGAGTGAGTAAATTGGCCATTTTCATGCACTTTTAACCATTCCATAAATCTTGTGTTTTGGGCCCCTGGAAGCATGAAAATCACTTTAAACATGCTAATTTTAGCTCTAACACTGATGATCCACCTACAAATGTGAACTGACGTTCAAAAATAAAACATTTGAAAACGGACCATTTTCCACATTTCTGAAGCATGACGTAATGGGGGGGTGTTATCTCTTTTGTCGAAAATCAGCCGTTTTTGCTCTAACATTAAATGCCTCCAAATGGTATTTAATTAACTTCCCGGGGTGAAGAAACCCTTTTTGAGAACTCAGAGTGAGTAAATTGGCCATTTTCATGCACTTTTAACCATTCCATAAATCTTGTGTTTTGGGCCCCTGGAAGCATGAAAATCACTTTAAACATGCTAATTTTAGCTCTAACACTGATGATCCACCTACAAATGTGAACTGACGTTCAAAAATAAAACATTTGAAAACGGACCATTTTCCACATTTCTGAAGCATGACGTAATGGGGGGGTGTTATCTCTTTTGTCGAAAATCAGCCGTTTTTGCTCGAACATTAAATGCCTCCAAATGGTATTTAATTAACTTCCCGGGGTGAAGAAACCCTTTTTGAGAACTCAGAGTGAGTAAATTGGCAATTTTCATGCACTTTTAACCATTCCATAAATCTTGTGTTTTGGGCCCCTGGAAGCATGAAAATCACTTTAAACATGCTAATTTTAGCTCTAACACTGATGATCCACCTACAAATGTGAACTGACGTTCAAAAATAAAACATTTGAAAACGGACCATTTTCCACATTTCTGAAGCATGACGTAATGGGGGGGTGTTATCTCTTTTGTCGAAAATCAGCCGTTTTTGCTCGAACATTAAATGCCTCCAAATGGTATTTAATTAACTTCCCGGGGTGAAGAAACCCTTTTTGAGAACTCAGAGTGAGTAAATTGGCCATTTTCATGCACTTTTAACCATTCCATAAATCTTGTGTTTTGGGCCCCTGGAAGCATGAAAATCACTTTAAACATGCTAATTTTAGCTCTAACACTGATGATCCACCTACAAATGTGAACTGACGTTCAAAAATAAAACATTTGAAAACGGACCATTTTCCACATTTCTGAAGCATGACGTAATGGGGGGGTGTTATCTCTTTTGTCGAAAATCAGCCGTTTTTGCTCGAACATTAAATGCCTCCAAATGGTATTTAATTAACTTCCCGGGGTGAAGAAACCCTTTTTGAGAACTCAGAGTGAGTAAATTGGCCATTTTCATGCACTTTTAACCATTCCATAAATCTTGTGTTTTGGGCCCCTGGAAGCATGAAAATCACTTTAAACATGCTAATTTTAGCTCTAACACTGATGATCCACCTACAAATGTGAACTGACGTTCAAAAATAAAACATTTGAAAACGGACCATTTTCCACATTTCTGAAGCATGACGTAATGGGGGGGTGTTATCTCTTTTGTCGAAAATCAGCCGTTTTTGCTCGAACATTAAATGCCTCCAAATGGTATTTAATTAACTTCCCGAGCCCCTGGAAGCATGAAAATCACTTTAAACATGCTAATTTTAGCTCTAACACTGATGATCCACCTACAAATGTGAACTGACGTTCAAAAATAAAACATTTGAAAACGGACCATTTTCCACATTTCTGAAGCATGACGTAATGGGGGGGTGTTATCTCTTTTGTCGAAAATCAGCCGTTTTTGCTCGAACATTAAATGCCTCCAAATGGTATTTAATTAACTTCCCGAGCCCCTGGAAGCATGAAAATCACTTTAAACATGCTAATTTTAGCTCTAACACTGATGATCCACCTACAAATGTGAACTGACGTTCAAAAATAAAACATTTGAAAACGGACCATTTTCCACATTTCTGAAGCATGACGTAATGGGGGGGGTGTTATCTCTTTTGTCGAAAATCAGCCGTTTTTGCTCGAGCATTAAATGCCTCCAAATGGTATTTAATTAACTTCCCGGGGTGAAGAAACCCTTTTTGAGAACTCAGAGTGAGTAAATTGGCCATTTTCATGCACTTTTAACCATTCCATAAATCTTGTGTTTTGGGCCCCTGGAAGCATGAAAATCACTTTAAACATGCTAATTTTAGCTCTAACACTGATGATCCACCTACAAATGTGAACTGACGTTCAAAAATAAAACATTTGAAAACGGACCATTTTCCACATTTCTGAAGCATGACGTAATGGGGGGGTGTTATCTCTTTTGTCGAAAATCAGCCGTTTTTGCTCGAACATTAAATGCCTCCAAATGGTATTTAATTAACTTCCCGAGCCCCTAGAAGCATGAAAATCACTTTAAACATGCTAATTTTAGCTCTAACACTGATGATCCACCTACAAATGTGAACTGACGTTCAAAAATAAAACATTTGAAAACGGACCATTTTCCACATTTCTGAAGCATGACGTAATGGGGGGGTGTTATCTCTTTTGTCGAAAATCAGCCGTTTTTGCTTGAACATTAAATGCCTCCAAATGGTATTTAATTAACTTCCCGGGGTGAAGAAACCCTTTTTGAGAACTCAGAGTGAGTAAATTGGCCATTTTCATGCACTTTTAACCATTCCATAAATCTTGTGTTTTGGGCCCCAAGAAGCATGAA
This sequence comes from Lissotriton vulgaris, assembly GCF_964263255.1. Lineage (NCBI taxonomy): Eukaryota > Metazoa > Chordata > Amphibia > Caudata > Salamandridae > Lissotriton > Lissotriton vulgaris. The sequence continues at coordinate 113,824 of NW_028241383.1, read as the reverse complement.
AATCACTTTAAACATGCTAATTTTAGCTCTAACACTGATGATCCACCTACAAATGTGAACTGACGTTCAAAAATAAAACATTTGAAAACGGACCATTTTCCACATTTCTGAAGCATGACGTAATGGGGGGGTGTTATCTCTTTTGTCGAAAATCAGCCGTTTTTGCTCGAACATTAAATGCCTCCAAATGGTATTCAATTAACTTCCCGGGGTGAAGAAACCCTTTTTGAGAACTCAGAGTGAGTAAATTGGCCATTTTCATGCACTTTTAACCATTCCATAAATCTTGTGTTTTGGGCCCCAAGAAGCATGAAAATCACTTTAAACATGCTAATTTTAGCTCTAACACTGATGATCCACCTACAAATGTGAACTGACGTTCAAAAATAAAACATTTGAAAACGGACCATTTTCCACATTTCTGAAGCATGACGTAATGGGGGGGTGTTATCTCTTTTGTCGAAAATCAGCCGTTTTTGTTCGAACATTAAATGCCTCCAAATGGTATTTAATTAACTTCCCGAGCCCCTGGAAGCATGAAAATCAATTTAAACATGCTAATTTTAGCTCTAACACTGATGATCCACCTACAAATGTGAACTGACGTTCAAAAATAAAACATTTGAAAACGGACCATTTTCCACATTTCTGAAGCATGACGTAATGGGGGGGTGTTATCTCTTTTGTCGAAAATCAGCCGTTTTTGCTCGAACATTAAATGCCTCCAAATGGTATTTAATTAACTTCCCGAGCCCCTGGAAGCATGAAAATCACTTTAAACATGCTAATTTTAGCTCTAACACTGATGATCCACCTACAAATGTGAACTGACGTTCAAAAATAAAACATTTGAAAACGGACCATTTTCCACATTTCTGAAGCATGACGTAATGGGGGGGTGTTATCTCTTTTGTCGAAAATCAGCCGTTTTTGCTCGAACATTAAATGCCTCCAAATGGTATTTAATTAACTTCCCGAGCCCCTGGAAGCATGAAAATCACTTTAAACATGCTAATTTTAGCTCTAACACTGATGATCCACCTACAAATGTGAACTGACGTTCAAAAATAAAACATTTGAAAACGGACCATTTTCCACATTTCTGAAGCATGACGTAATGGGGGGGTGTTATCTCTTTTGTCGAAAATCAGCCGTTTTTGCTCGAACATTAAATGCCTCCAAATGGTATTTAATTAACTTCCCGAGCCCCTGGAAGCATGAAAATCACTTTAAACATGCTAATTTTAGCTCTAACACTGATGATCCACCTACAAATGTAAACTGACGTTCAAAAATAAAACATTTGAAAACGGACCATTTTCCACATTTCTGAAGCATGACGTAATGGGGGGGTGTTATCTCTTTTGTCGAAAATCAGCCGTTTTTGCTCGAACATTAAATGCCTCCAAATGGTATTTAAATAACTTCCCGGGGTGAAGAAACCCTTTTTGAGAACTCAGAGTGAGTAAATTGGCCATTTTCATGCACTTTTAACCATTCCATAAATCTTGTGTTTTGGGCCCCTGGAAGCATGAAAATCACTTTAAACATGCTAATTTTAGCTCTAACACTGATGATCCACCTTCAAATGTGAACTGACGTTCAAAAATAAAAACATTTGAAAACGGACCATTTTCCACATTTCTGAAGCATGACGTAATGGGGGGGTGTTATCTCTTTTGTCGAAAATCAGCCGTTTTTGCTCGAACATTAAATGCCTCCAAATGGTATTTAATTAACTTCCCGAGCCCCTGGAAGCATGAAAATCACTTTAAACATGCTAATTTTAGCTCTAACACTGATGATCCACCTACAAATGTGAACTGACGTTCAAAAATAAAACATTTGAAAACGGACCATTTTCCACATTTCTGAAGCATGACGTAATGGGGGGGGTGTTATCTCTTTTGTCGAAAATCAGCCGTTTTTGCTCGAACATTAAATGCCTCCAAATGGTATTTAATTAACTTCCCGAGCCCCTGGAAGCATGAAAATCACTTTAAACATGCTAATTTTAGCTCTAACACTGATGATCCACCTACAAATGTAAACTGACGTTCAAAAATAAAACATTTGAAAACGGACCATTTTCCACATTTCTGAAGCATGACGTAATGGGGGGGGTGTTATCTCTTTTGTCGAAAATCAGCCGTTTTTGCTCGAACATTAAATGCCTCCAAATGGTATTTAATTAACTTCCCGGGGTGAAGAAACCCTTTTTGAGAACTCAGAGTGAGTAAATTGGCCATTTTCATGCACTTTTAACCATTCCATAAATCTTGTGTTTTGGGCCCCTGGAAGCATGAAAATCACTTTAAACATGCTAATTTTAGCTCTAACACTGATGATCCACCTACAAATGTGAACTGACGTTCAAAAATAAAACATTTGAAAACGGACCATTTTCCACATTTCTGAAGCATGACGTAATGGGGGGGTGTTATCTCTTTTGTCGAAAATCAGCCGTTTTTGCTCGAACATTAAATGCCTCCAAATGGTATTTAATTAACTTCCCGAGCCCCTGGAAGCATGAAAATCACTTTAAACATGCTAATTTTAGCTCTAACACTGATGATCCACCTACAAATGTGAACTGACGTTCAAAAATAAAACATTTGAAAACGGACCATTTTCCACATTTCTGAAGCATGACGTAATGGGGGGGTGTTATCTCTTTTGTCGAAAATCAGCCGTTTTTGCTCGAACATTAAATGCCTCCAAATGGTATTTAATTAACTTCCCGAGCCCCTGGAAGCATGAAAATCACTTTAAACATGCTAATTTTAGCTCTAACACTGATGATCCACCTACAAATGTGAACTGACGTTCAAAAATAAAACATTTGAAAACGGACCATTTTCCACATTTCTGAAGCATGACGTAATGGGGGGGGTGTTATCTCTTTTGTCGAAAATCAGCCGTTTTTGCTCGAACATTAAATGCCTCCAAATGGTATTTAATTAACTTCCCGAGCCCCTGGAAGCATGAAAATCAATTTAAACATGCTAATTTTAGCTCTAACACTGATGATCCACCTACAAATGTGAACTGACGTTCAAAAATAAAACATTTGAAAACGGACCATTTTCCACATTTCTGAAGCATGACGTAATGGGGGGTGTTATCTCTTTTGTCGAAAATCAGCCGTTTTTGCTCTAACATTAAATGCCTCCAAATGGTATTTAATTAACTTCCCGAGCCCCTGGAAGCATGAAAATCACTTTAAACATGCTAATTTTAGCTCTAACACTGATGATCCACCTACAAATGTGAACTGACGTTCAAAAATAAAACATTTGAAAACGGACCATTTTCCACATTTCTGAAGCATGACTTAATGGGGGGGTGTTATCTCTTTTGTCGAAAATCAGCCGTTTTTGCTCGAACATTAAATGCCTCCAAATGGTATTTAATTAACTTCCCGAGCCCCTGGAAGCATGAAAATCACTTTAAACATGCTAATTTTAGCTCTAACACTGATGATCCACCTACAAATGTGAACTGACGTTCAAAAATAAAACATTTGAAAACGGACCATTTTCCACATTTCTGAAGCATGACGTAATGGGGGGGTGTTATCTCTTTTGTCGAAAATCAGCCGTTTTTGCTCGAACATTAAAGTCCTCCATATGGTATTTAATTAACTTCCCGAGCCCCTGGAAGCATGAAAATCACTTTAAACATGCTAATTTTAGCTCTAACACTGATGATCCACCTACAAATGTGAACTGACGTTCAAAAATAAAACATTTGAAAACGGACCATTTTCCACATTTCTGAAGCATGACGTAATGGGGGGGTGTTATCTCTTTTGTCGAAAATCAGCCGTTTTTGCTCGAACATTAAATGCCTCCAAATGGTATTTAATTAACTTCCCGAGCCCCTGGAAGCATGAAAATCACTTTAAACATGCTAATTTTAGCTCTAACACTGATGATCCACCTACAAATGTGAACTGACGTTCAAAAATAAAACATTTGAAAACGGACCATTTTCCACATTTCTGAAGCATGACGTAATGGGGGGGTGTTATCTCTTTTGTCGAAAATCAGCCGTTTTTGCTCGAACATTAAATGCCTCCAAATGGTATTTAATTAACTTCCCGGGGTGAAGAAACCCTTTTTGAGAACTCAGAGTGAGTAAATTGGCCATTTTCATGCACTTTTAACCATTCCATAAATCTTGTGTTTTGGGCCCCTGGAAGCATGAAAATCACTTTAAACATGCTAATTTTAGCTCTAACACTGATGATCCACCTACAAATGTGAACTGACGTTCAAAAATAAAACATTTGAAAACGGACCATTTTCCACATTTCTGAAGCATGACGTAATGGGGGGGTGTTATCTCTTTTGTCGAAAATCAGCCGTTTTTGCTCTAACATTAAATGCCTCCAAATGGTATTTAATTAACTTCCCGAGCCCCTGGAAGCATGAAAATCACTTTAAACATGCTAATTTTAGCTCTAACACTGATGATCCACCTACAAATGTGAACTGACGTTCAAAAATAAAACATTTGAAAACGGACCATTTTCCACATTTCTGAAGCATGACGTAATGGGGGGGTGTTATCTCTTTTGTCGAAAATCAGCCGTTTTTGCTCGAACATTAAATGCCTCCAAATGGTATTTAATTAACTTCCCGAGCCCCTGGAAGCATGAAAATCACTTTAAACATGCTAATTTTAGCTCTAACACTGATGATCCACCTACAAATGTAAACTGACGTTCAAAAATAAAACATTTGAAAACGGACCATTTTCCACATTTCTGAAGCATGACGTAATGGGGGGGTGTTATCTCTTTTGTCGAAAATCAGCCGTTTTTGCTCGAACATTAAATGCCTCCAAATGGTATTTAATTAACTTCCCGGGGTGAAGAAACCCTTTTTGAGAACTCAGAGTGAGTAAATTGGCCATTTTCATGCACTTTTAACCATTCCATAAATCTTGTGTTTTGGGCCCCTGGAAGCATGAAAATCACTTTAAACATGCTAATTTTAGCTCTAACACTGATGATCCACCTACAAATGTGAACTGACGTTCAAAAATAAAACATTTGAAAACGGACCATTTTCCACATTTCTGAAGCATGACGTAATGGGGGGGTGTTATCTCTTTTGTCGAAAATCAGCCGTTTTTGCTCGAACATTAAATGCCTCCAAATGGTATTTAATTAACTTCCCGAGCCCCTGGAAGCATGAAAATCACTTTAAACATGCTAATTTTAGCTCTAACACTGATGATCCACCTACAAATGTGAACTGACGTTCAAAAACAAAACATTTGAAAACGGACCATTTTCCACATTTCTGAAGCATGACGTAATGGGGGGGTGTTATCTCTTTTGTCGAAAATCAGCCGTTTTTGCTCGAACATTAAATGCCTCCAAATGGTATTTAATTAACTTCCCGAGCCCCTGGAAGCATGAAAATCACTTTAAACATGCTAATTTTAGCTCTAACACTGATGATCCACCTACAAATGTGAACTGACGTTCAAAAATAAAACATTTGAAAACGGACCATTTTCCACATTTCTGAAGCATGACGTAATGGGGGGGTGTTATCTCTTTTGTCGAAAATCAGCCGTTTTTGCTCGAACATTAAATGCCTCCAAATGGTATTTAATTAACTTCCCGAGCCCCTGGAAGCATGAAAATCACTTTAAACATGCTAATTTTAGCTCTAACACTGATGATCCACCTACAAATGTGAACTGACGTTCAAAAATAAAACATTTGAAAACGGACCATTTTCCACATTTCTGAAGCATGACGTAATGGGGGGGTGTTATCTCTTTTGTCGAAAATCAGCCGTTTTTGCTTGAACATTAAATGCCTCCAAATGGTATTTAATTAACTTCCCGGGGTGAAGAAACCCTTTTTGAGAACTCAGAGTGAGTAAATTGGCCATTTTCATGCACTTTTAACCATTCCATAAATCTTGTGTTTTGGGCCCCAAGAAGCATGAAAATCACTTTAAACATGCTAATTTTAGCTCTAACACTGATGATCCACCTACAAATGTGAACTGACGTTCAAAAATAAAACATTTGAAAACGGACCATTTTCCACATTTCTGAAGCATGACGTAATGGGGGGGTGTTATCTCTTTTGTCGAAAATCAGCCGTTTTTGCTCGAACATTAAATGCCTCCAAATGGTATTTAATTAACTTCCCGGGGTGAAGAAACCCTTTTTGAGAACTCAGAGTGAGTAAATTGGCCATTTTCATGCACTTTTAACCATTCCATAAATCTTGTGTTTTGGGCCCCAAGAAGCATGAAAATCACTTTAAACATGCTAATTTTAGCTCTAACACTGATGATCCACCTACAAATGTGAACTGACGTTCAAAAATAAAACATTTGAAAACGGACCATTTTCCACATTTCTGAAGCATGACGTAATGGGGGGGTGTTATCTCTTTTGTAGAAAATCAGCCGTTTTTGCTCGAACATTAAATGCCTCCAAATGGTATTTAATTAACTTCCCGAGCCCCTGGAAGCATGAAAATCACTTTAAACATGCTAATTTTAGCTCTAACACTGATGATCCACCTACAAATGTGAACTGACGTTCAAAAATAAAACATTTGAAAACGGACCATTTTCCACATTTCTGAAGCATGACGTAATGGGGGGTGTTATCTCTTTTGTCGAAAATCAGCCGTTTTTGCTCTAACATTAAATGCCTCCAAATGGTATTTAATTAACTTCCCGAGCCCCTGGAAGCATGAAAATCACTTTAAACATGCTAATTTTAGCTCTAACACTGATGATCCACCTACAAATGTGAACTGACGTTCAAAAATAAAACATTTGAAAACGGACCATTTTCCACATTTCTGAAGCATGACGTAATGGGGGGGTGTTATCTCTTTTGTCGAAAATCAGCCGTTTTTGCTCGAACATTAAATGCCTCCAAATGGTATTTAATTAACTTCCCGAGCCCCTGGAAGCATGAAAATCACTTTAAACATGCTAATTTTAGCTCTAACACTGATGATCCACCTACAAATGTGAACTGACGTTCAAAAATAAAACATTTGAAAACGGACCATTTTCCACATTTCTGAAGCATGACGTAATGGGGGGGTGTTATCTGTTTTGTCGAAAATCAGCCGTTTTTGCTCGAACATTAAATGCCTCCAAATGGTATTTAATTAACTTCCCGAGCCCCTGGAAGGATGAAAATCACTTTAAACATGCTAATTTTAGCTCTAACACTGATGATCCACCTACAAATGTGAACTGACGTTCAAAAATAAAACATTTGAAAACGGACCATTTTCCACATTTCTGAAGCATGACGTAATGGGGGGGTGTTATCTCTTTTGTCGAAAATCAGCCGTTTTTGCTTGAACATTAAATGCCTCCAAATGGTATTTAATTAACTTCCCGAGCCCCTGGAAGCATGAAAATCACTTTAAACATGCTAATTTTAGCTCTAACACTGATGATCCACCTACAAATGTGAACTGACGTTCAAAAATAAAACATTTGAAAACGGACCATTTTCCACATTTCTGAAGCATGACGTAATGGGGGGGTGTTATCTCTTTTGTCGAAAATCAGCCGTTTTTGCTCGAACATTAAATGCCTCCAAATGGTATTTAATTAACTTCCCGGGGTGAAGAAACCCTTTTTGAGAACTCAGAGTGAGTAAATTGGCCATTTTCATGCACTTTTAACCATTCCATAAATCTTGTGTTTTGGGCCCCTGGAAGCATGAAAATCACTTTAAACATGCTAATTTTAGCTCTAACACTGATGATCCACCTACAAATGTGAACTGACGTTCAAAAATAAAACATTTGAAAACGGACCATTTTCCACATTTCTGAAGCATGACGTAATGGGGGGGTGTTATCTCTTTTGTCGAAAATCAGCCGTTTTTGCTCGAACATTAAATGCCTCCAAATGGTATTTAATTAACTTCCCGAGCCCCTGGAAGCATGAAAATCACTTTAAACATGGTAATTTTAGCTCTAACACTGATGATCCACCTACAAATGTGAACTGACGTTCAAAAATAAAACATTTGAAAACGGACCATTTTCCACATTTCTGAAGCATGACGTAATGGGGGGGTGTTATCTCTTTTGTCGAAAATCAGCCGTTTTTGCTCGAACATTAAATGCCTCCAAATGGTATTTAATTAACTTCCCGAGCCCCTGGAAGCATGAAAATCACTTTAAACATGCTAATTTTAGCTCTAACACTGATGATCCACCTACAAATGTGAACTGACGTTCAAAAATAAAACATTTGAAAACGGACCATTTTCCACATTTCTGAAGCATGACGTAATGGGGGGGTGTTATCTCTTTTGTCGAAAATCAGCCGTTTTTGCTCGAACATTAAATGCCTCCAAATGGTATTTAATTAACTTCCCGAGCCCCTGGAAGCATGAAAATCACTTTAAACATGCTAATTTTAGCTCTAACACTGATGATCCACCTACAAATGTAAACTGACGTTCAAAAATAAAACATTTGAAAACGGACCATTTTCCACATTTCTGAAGCATGACGTAATGGGGGGGTGTTATCTCTTTTGTCGAAAATCAGCCGTTTTTGCTCGAACATTAAATGCCTCCAAATGGTATTTAAATAACTTCCCGGGGTGAAGAAACCCTTTTTGAGAACTCAGAGTGAGTAAATTGGCCATTTTCATGCACTTTTAACCATTCCATAAATCTTGTGTTTTGGGCCCCTGGAAGCATGAAAATCACTTTAAACATGCTAATTTTAGCTCTAACACTGATGATCCACCTTCAAATGTGAACTGACGTTCAAAAATAAAAACATTTGAAAACGGACCATTTTCCACATTTCTGAAGCATGACGTAATGGGGGGGTGTTATCTCTTTTGTCGAAAATCAGCCGTTTTTGCTCGAACATTAAATGCCTCCAAATGGTATTTAATTAACTTCCCGAGCCCCTGGAAGCATGAAAATCACTTTAAACATGCTAATTTTAGCTCTAACACTGATGATCCACCTACAAATGTGAACTGACGTTCAAAAATAAAACATTTGAAAACGGACCATTTTCCACATTTCTGAAGCATGACGTAATGGGGGGGGTGTTATCTCTTTTGTCGAAAATCAGCCGTTTTTGCTCGAACATTAAATGCCTCCAAATGGTATTTAATTAACTTCCCGAGCCCCTGGAAGCATGAAAATCACTTTAAACATGCTAATTTTAGCTCTAACACTGATGATCCACCTACAAATGTAAACTGACGTTCAAAAATAAAACATTTGAAAACGGACCATTTTCCACATTTCTGAAGCATGACGTAATGGGGGGGGTGTTATCTCTTTTGTCGAAAATCAGCCGTTTTTGCTCGAACATTAAATGCCTCCAAATGGTATTTAATTAACTTCCCGGGGTGAAGAAACCCTTTTTGAGAACTCAGAGTGAGTAAATTGGCCATTTTCATGCACTTTTAACCATTCCATAAATCTTGTGTTTTGGGCCCCTGGAAGCATGAAAATCACTTTAAACATGCTAATTTTAGCTCTAACACTGATGATCCACCTACAAATGTGAACTGACGTTCAAAAATAAAACATTTGAAAACGGACCATTTTCCACATTTCTGAAGCATGACGTAATGGGGGGGTGTTATCTCTTTTGTCGAAAATCAGCCGTTTTTGCTCGAACATTAAATGCCTCCAAATGGTATTTAATTAACTTCCCGAGCCCCTGGAAGCATGAAAATCACTTTAAACATGCTAATTTTAGCTCTAACACTGATGATCCACCTACAAATGTGAACTGACGTTCAAAAATAAAACATTTGAAAACGGACCATTTTCCACATTTCTGAAGCATGACGTAATGGGGGGGTGTTATCTCTTTTGTCGAAAATCAGCCGTTTTTGCTCGAACATTAAATGCCTCCAAATGGTATTTAATTAACTTCCCGAGCCCCTGGAAGCATGAAAATCACTTTAAACATGCTAATTTTAGCTCTAACACTGATGATCCACCTACAAATGTGAACTGACGTTCAAAAATAAAACATTTGAAAACGGACCATTTTCCACATTTCTGAAGCATGACGTAATGGGGGGGTGTTATCTCTTTTGTCGAAAATCAGCCGTTTTTGCTCGAACATTAAATGCCTCCAAATGGTATTTAATTAACTTCCCGAGCCCCTGGAAGCATGAAAATCAATTTAAACATGCTAATTTTAGCTCTAACACTGATGATCCACCTACAAATGTGAACTGACGTTCAAAAATAAAACATTTGAAAACGGACCATTTTCCACATTTCTGAAGCATGACGTAATGGGGGGTGTTATCTCTTTTGTCGAAAATCAGCCGTTTTTGCTCTAACATTAAATGCCTCCAAATGGTATTTAATTAACTTCCCGAGCCCCTGGAAGCATGAAAATCACTTTAAACATGCTAATTTTAGCTCTAACACTGATGATCCACCTACAAATGTGAACTGACGTTCAAAAATAAAACATTTGAAAACGGACCATTTTCCACATTTCTGAAGCATGACTTAATGGGGGGGTGTTATCTCTTTTGTCGAAAATCAGCCGTTTTTGCTCGAACATTAAATGCCTCCAAATGGTATTTAATTAACTTCCCGAGCCCCTGGAAGCATGAAAATCACTTTAAACATGCTAATTTTAGCTCTAACACTGATGATCCACCTACAAATGTGAACTGACGTTCAAAAATAAAACATTTGAAAACGGACCATTTTCCACATTTCTGAAGCATGACGTAATGGGGGGGTGTTATCTCTTTTGTCGAAAATCAGCCGTTTTTGCTCGAACATTAAATGCCTCCAAATGGTATTTAATTAACTTCCCGAGCCCCTGGAAGCATGAAAATCACTTTAAACATGCTAATTTTAGCTCTAACACTGATGATCCACCTACAAATGTGAACTGACGTTCAAAAATAAAACATTTGAAAACGGACCATTTTCCACATTTCTGAAGCATGACGTAATGGGGGGGTGTTATCTCTTTTGTCGAAAATCAGCCGTTTTTGCTCGAACATTAAATGCCTCCAAATGGTATTTAATTAACTTCCCGGGGTGAAGAAACCCTTTTTGAGAACTCAGAGTGAGTAAATTGGCCATTTTCATGCACTTTTAACCATTCCATAAATCTTGTGTTTTGGGCCCCTGGAAGCATGAAAATCACTTTAAACATGCTAATTTTAGCTCTAACACTGATGATCCACCTACAAATGTGAACTGACGTTCAAAAATAAAACATTTGAAAACGGACCATTTTCCACATTTCTGAAGCATGACGTAATGGGGGGGTGTTATCTCTTTTGTCGAAAATCAGCCGTTTTTGCTCTAACATTAAATGCCTCCAAATGGTATTTAATTAACTTCCCGAGCCCCTGGAAGCATGAAAATCACTTTAAACATGCTAATTTTAGCTCTAACACTGATGATCCACCTACAAATGTGAACTGACGTTCAAAAATAAAACATTTGAAAACGGACCATTTTCCACATTTCTGAAGCATGACGTAATGGGGGGGTGTTATCTCTTTTGTCGAAAATCAGCCGTTTTTGCTCGAACATTAAATGCCTCCAAATGGTATTTAATTAACTTCCCGAGCCCCTGGAAGCATGAAAATCACTTTAAACATGCTAATTTTAGCTCTAACACTGATGATCCACCTACAAATGTAAACTGACGTTCAAAAATAAAACATTTGAAAACGGACCATTTTCCACATTTCTGAAGCATGACGTAATGGGGGGGTGTTATCTCTTTTGTCGAAAATCAGCCGTTTTTGCTCGAACATTAAATGCCTCCAAATGGTATTTAATTAACTTCCCGGGGTGAAGAAACCCTTTTTGAGAACTCAGAGTGAGTAAATTGGCCATTTTCATGCACTTTTAACCATTCCATAAATCTTGTGTTTTGGGCCCCTGGAAGCATGAAAATCACTTTAAACATGCTAATTTTAGCTCTAACACTGATGATCCACCTTCAAATGTGAACTGACGTTCAAAAATAAAAACATTTGAAAACGGACCATTTTCCACATTTCTGAAGCATGACGTAATGGGGGGGTGTTATCTCTTTTGTCGAAAATCAGCCGTTTTTGCTCGAACATTAAATGCCTCCAAATGGTATTTAATTAACTTCCCGAGCCCCTGGAAGCATGAAAATCACTTTAAACATGCTAATTTTAGCTCTAACACTGATGATCCACCTACAAATGTGAACTGACGTTCAAAAATAAAACATTTGAAAACGGACCATTTTCCACATTTCTGAAGCATGACGTAATGGGGGGGGTGTTATCTCTTTTGTCGAAAATCAGCCGTTTTTGCTCGAACATTAAATGCCTCCAAATGGTATTTAATTAACTTCCCGAGCCCCTGGAAGCATGAAAATCACTTTAAACATGCTAATTTTAGCTCTAACACTGATGATCCACCTACAAATGTAAACTGACGTTCAAAAATAAAACATTTGAAAACGGACCATTTTCCACATTTCTGAAGCATGACGTAATGGGGGGGGTGTTATCTCTTTTGTCGAAAATCAGCCGTTTTTACTCGAACATTAAATGCCTCCAAATGGTATTTAATTAACTTCCCGGGGTGAAGAAACCCTTTTTGAGAACTCAGAGTGAGTAAATTGGCCATTTTCATGCACTTTTAACCATTCCATAAATCTTGTGTTTTGGGCCCCTGGAAGCATGAAAATCACTTTAAACATGCTAATTTTAGCTCTAACACTGATGATCCACCTACAAATGTGAACTGACGTTCAAAAATAAAACATTTGAAAACGGACCATTTTCCACATTTCTGAAGCATGACGTAATGGGGGGGTGTTATCTCTTTTGTCGAAAATCAGCCGTTTTTGCTCGAACATTAAATGCCTCCAAATGGTATTTAATTAACTTCCCGAGCCCCTGGAAGCATGAAAATCACTTTAAACATGCTAATTTTAGCTCTAACACTGATGATCCACCTACAAATGTGAACTGACGTTCAAAAATAAAACATTTGAAAACGGACCATTTTCCACATTTCTGAAGCATGACGTAATGGGGGGGTGTTATCTCTTTTGTCGAAAATCAGCCGTTTTTGCTCGAACATTAAATGCCTCCAAATGGTATTTAATTAACTTCCCGAGCCCCTGGAAGCATGAAAATCACTTTAAACATGCTAATTTTAGCTCTAACACTGATGATCCACCTACAAATGTGAACTGACGTTCAAAAATAAAACATTTGAAAACGGACCATTTTCCACATTTCTGAAGCATGACGTAATGGGGGGGTGTTATCTCTTTTGTCGAAAATCAGCCGTTTTTGCTCGAACATTAAATGCCTCCAAATGGTATTTAATTAACTTCCCGAGCCCCTGGAAGCATGAAAATCAATTTAAACATGCTAATTTTAGCTCTAACACTGATGATCCACCTACAAATGTGAACTGACGTTCAAAAATAAAACATTTGAAAACGGACCATTTTCCACATTTCTGAAGCATGACGTAATGGGGGGTGTTATCTCTTTTGTCGAAAATCAGCCGTTTTTGCTCTAACATTAAATGCCTCCAAATGGTATTTAATTAACTTCCCGAGCCCCTGGAAGCATGAAAATCACTTTAAACATGCTAATTTTAGCTCTAACACTGATGATCCACCTACAAATGTGAACTGACGTTCAAAAATAAAACATTTGAAAACGGACCATTTTCCACATTTCTGAAGCATGACTTAATGGGGGGGTGTTATCTCTTTTGTCGAAAATCAGCCGTTTTTGCTCGAACATTAAATGCCTCCAAATGGTATTTAATTAACTTCCCGAGCCCCTGGAAGCATGAAAATCACTTTAAACATGCTAATTTTAGCTCTAACACTGATGATCCACCTACAAATGTGAACTGACGTTCAAAAATAAAACATTTGAAAACGGACCATTTTCCACATTTCTGAAGCATGACGTAATGGGGGGGTGTTATCTCTTTTGTCGAAAATCAGCCGTTTTTGCTCGAACATTAAATGCCTCCAAATGGTATTTAATTAACTTCCCGAGCCCCTGGAAGCATGAAAATCACTTTAAACATGCTAATTTTAGCTCTAACACTGATGATCCACCTACAAATGTGAACTGACGTTCAAAAATAAAACATTTGAAAACGGACCATTTTCCACATTTCTGAAGCATGACGTAATGGGGGGGTGTTATCTCTTTTGTCGAAAATCAGCCGTTTTTGCTCGAACATTAAATGCCTCCAAATGGTATTTAATTAACTTCCCGGGGTGAAGAAACCCTTTTTGAGAACTCAGAGTGAGTAAATTGGCCATTTTCATGCACTTTTAACCATTCCATAAATCTTGTGTTTTGGGCCCCTGGAAGCATGAAAATCACTTTAAACATGCTAATTTTAGCTCTAACACTGATGATCCACCTACAAATGTGAACTGACGTTCAAAAATAAAACATTTGAAAACGGACCATTTTCCACATTTCTGAAGCATGACGTAATGGGGGGGTGTTATCTCTTTTGTCGAAAATCAGCCGTTTTTGCTCTAACATTAAATGCCTCCAAATGGTATTTAATTAACTTCCCGAGCCCCTGGAAGCATGAAAATCACTTTAAACATGCTAATTTTAGCTCTAACACTGATGATCCACCTACAAATGTGAACTGACGTTCAAAAATAAAACATTTGAAAACGGACCATTTTCCACATTTCTGAAGCATGACGTAATGGGGGGGTGTTATCTCTTTTGTCGAAAATCAGCCGTTTTTGCTCGAACATTAAATGCCTCCAAATGGTATTTAATTAACTTCCCGAGCCCCTGGAAGCATGAAAATCACTTTAAACATGCTAATTTTAGCTCTAACACTGATGATCCACCTACAAATGTAAACTGACGTTCAAAAATAAAACATTTGAAAACGGACCATTTTCCACATTTCTGAAGCATGACGTAATGGGGGGGTGTTATCTCTTTTGTCGAAAATCAGCCGTTTTTGCTCGAACATTAAATGCCTCCAAATGGTATTTAATTAACTTCCCGGGGTGAAGAAACCCTTTTTGAGAACTCAGAGTGAGTAAATTGGCCATTTTCATGCACTTTTAACCATTCCATAAATCTTGTGTTTTGGGCCCCTGGAAGCATGAAAATCACTTTAAACATGCTAATTTTAGCTCTAACACTGATGATCCACCTACAAATGTGAACTGACGTTCAAAAATAAAACATTTGAAAACGGACCATTTTCCACATTTCTGAAGCATGACGTAATGGGGGGGTGTTATCTCTTTTGTCGAAAATCAGCCGTTTTTGCTCGAACATTAAATGCCTCCAAATGGTATTTAATTAACTTCCCGAGCCCCTGGAAGCATGAAAATCACTTTAAACATGCTAATTTTAGCTCTAACACTGATGATCCACCTACAAATGTGAACTGACGTTCAAAAATAAAACATTTGAAAACGGACCATTTTCCACATTTCTGAAGCATGACGTAATGGGGGGGTGTTATCTCTTTTGTCGAAAATCAGCCGTTTTTGCTCGAACATTAAATGCCTCCAAATGGTATTTAATTAACTTCCCGAGCCCCTGGAAGCATGAAAATCACTTTAAACATGCTAATTTTAGCTCTAACACTGATGATCCACCTACAAATGTGAACTGACGTTCAAAAATAAAACATTTGAAAACGGACCATTTTCCACATTTCTGAAGCATGACGTAATGGGGGGGTGTTATCTCTTTTGTCGAAAATCAGCCGTTTTTGCTTGAACATTAAATGCCTCCAAATGGTATTTAATTAACTTCCCGGGGTGAAGAAACCCTTTTTGAGAACTCAGAGTGACTAAATTGGCCATTTTCATGCACTTTTAACCATTCCATAAATCTTGTGTTTTGGGCCCCAAGAAGCATGAAAATCACTTTAAACATGCTAATTTTAGCTCTAACACTGATGATCCACCTACAAATGTGAACTGACGTTCAAAAATAAAACATTTGAAAACGGACCATTTTCCACATTTCTGAAGCATGACGTAATGGGGGGGTGTTATCTCTTTTGTCGAAAATCAGCCGTTTTTGCTCGAACATTAAATGCCTCCAAATGGTATTTAATTAACTTCCCGGGGTGAAGAAACCCTTTTTGAGAACTCAGAGTGAGTAAATTGGCCATTTTCATGCACTTTTAACCATTCCATAAATCTTGTGTTTTGGGCCCCAAGAAGCATGAAAATCACTTTAAACATGCTAATTTTAGCTCTAACACTGATGATCCACCTACAAATGTGAACTGACGTTCAAAAATAAAACATTTGAAAACGGACCATTTTCCACATTTCTGAAGCATGACGTAATGGGGGGGTGTTATCTCTTTTGTCGAAAATCAGCCGTTTTTGCTCGAACATTAAATGCCTCCAAATGGTATTTAATTAACTTCCCGAGCCCCTGGAAGCATGAAAATCACTTTAAACATGCTAATTTTAGCTCTAACACTGATGATCCACCTACAAATGTGAACTGACGTTCAAAAATAAAACATTTGAAAACGGACCATTTTCCACATTTCTGAAGCATGACGTAATGGGGGGTGTTATCTCTTTTGTCGAAAATCAGCCGTTTTTGCTCTAACATTAAATGCCTCCAAATGGTATTTAATTAACTTCCCGAGCCCCTGGAAGCATGAAAATCACTTTAAACATGCTAATTTTAGCTCTAACACTGATGATCCACCTACAAATGTGAACTGACGTTCAAAAATAAAACATTTGAAAACGGACCATTTTCCACATTTCTGAAGCATGACGTAATGGGGGGGTGTTATCTCTTTTGTCGAAAATCAGCCGTTTTTGCTCGAACATTAAATGCCTCCAAATGGTATTTAATTAACTTCCCGAGCCCCTGGAAGCATGAAAATCACTTTAAACATGCTAATTTTAGCTCTAACACTGATGATCCACCTACAAATGTGAACTGACGTTCAAAAATAAAACATATGAAAACGGACCATTTTCCACATTTCTGAAGCATGACGTAATGGGGGGGTGTTATCTGTTTTGTCGAAAATCAGCCGTTTTTGCTCGAACATTAAATGCCTCCAAATGGTATTTAATTAACTTCCCGAGCCCCTGGAAGCATGAAAATCACTTTAAACATGCTAATTTTAGCTCTAACACTGATGATCCACCTACAAATGTGAACTGACGTTCAAAAATAAAACATTTGAAAACGGACCATTTTCCACATTTCTGAAGCATGACGTAATGGGGGGGTGTTATCTCTTTTGTCGAAAATCAGCCGTTTTTGCTTGAACATTAAATGCCTCCAAATGGTATTTAATTAACTTCCCGAGCCCCTGGAAGCATGAAAATCACTTTAAACATGCTAATTTTAGCTCTAACACTGATGATCCACCTACAAATGTGAACTGACGTTCAAAAATAAAACATTTGAAAACGGACCATTTTCCACATTTCTGAAGCATGACGTAATGGGGGGGGTGTTATCTCTTTTGTCGAAAATCAGCCGTTTTTGCTCGAACATTAAATGCCTCCAAATGGTATTTAATTAACTTCCCGGGGTGAAGAAACCCTTTTTGAGAACTCAGAGTGAGTAAATTGGCCATTTTCATGCACTTTTAACCATTCCATAAATCTTGTGTTTTGGGCCCCTGGAAGCATGAAAATCACTTTAAACATGCTAATTTTAGCTCTAACACTGATGATCCACCTACAAATGTGAACTGACGTTCAAAAATAAAACATTTGAAAACGGACCATTTTCCACATTTCTGAAGCATGACGTAATGGGGGGGTGTTATCTCTTTTGTCGAAAATCAGCCGTTTTTGCTCGAACATTAAATGCCTCCAAATGGTATTTAATTAACTTCCCGAGCCCCTGGAAGCATGAAAATCACTTTAAACATGCTAATTTTAGCTCTAACACTGATGATCCACCTACAAATGTGAACTGACGTTCAAAAATAAAACATTTGAAAACGGACCATTTTCCACATTTCTGAAGCATGACGTAATGGGGGGGTGTTATCTCTTTTGTCGAAAATCAGCCGTTTTTGCTCGAACATTAAATGCCTCCAAATGGTATTTAATTAACTTCCCGAGCCCCTGGAAGCATGAAAATCACTTTAAACATGCTAATTTTAGCTCTAACACTGATGATCCACCTACAAATGTAAACTGACGTTCAAAAATAAAACATTTGAAAACGGACCATTTTCCACATTTCTGAAGCATGACGTAATGGGGGGGGTGTTATCTCTTTTGTCGAAAATCAGCCGTTTTTGCTCGAACATTAAATGCCTCCAAATGGTATTTAATTAACTTCCCGGGGTGAAGAAACCCTTTTTGAGAACTCAGAGTGAGTAAATTGGCCATTTTCATGCACTTTTAACCATTCCATAAATCTTGTGTTTTGGGCCCCTGGAAGCATGAAAATCACTTTAAACATGCTAATTTTAGCTCTAACACTGATGATCCACCTACAAATGTGAACTGACGTTCAAAAATAAAACATTTGAAAACGGACCATTTTCCACATTTCTGAAGCATGACGTAATGGGGGGGTGTTATCTCTTTTGTCGAAAATCAGCCGTTTTTGCTCGAACATTAAATGCCTCCAAATGGTATTTAATTAACTTCCCGAGCCCCTGGAAGCATGAAAATCACTTTAAACATGCTAATTTTAGCTCTAACACTGATGATCCACCTACAAATGTGAACTGACGTTCAAAAATAAAACATTTGAAAACGGACCATTTTCCACATTTCTGAAGCATGACGTAATGGGGGGGTGTTATCTCTTTTGTCGAAAATCAGCCGTTTTTGCTCGAACATTAAATGCCTCCAAATGGTATTTAATTAACTTCCCGAGCCCCTGGAAGCATGAAAATCACTTTAAACATGCTAATTTTAGCTCTAACACTGATGATCCACCTACAAATGTGAACTGACGTTCAAAAATAAAACATTTGAAAACGGACCATTTTCCACATTTCTGAAGCATGACGTAATGGGGGGGTGTTATCTCTTTTGTCGAAAATCAGCCGTTTTTGCTCGAACATTAAATGCCTCCAAATGGTATTTAATTAACTTCCCGGGGTGAAGAAACCCTTTTTGAGAACTCAGAGTGAGTAAATTGGCCATTTTCATGCACTTTTAACCATTCCATAAATCTTGTGTTTTGGGCCCCTGGAAGCATGAAAATCACTTTAAACATGCTAATTTTAGCTCTAACACTGATGATCCACCTACAAATGTGAACTGACGTTCAAAAATAAAACATTTGAAAACGGACCATTTTCCACATTTCTGAAGCATGACGTAATGGGGGGGTGTTATCTCTTTTGTCGAAAATCAGCCGTTTTTGCTCTAACATTAAATGCCTCCAAATGGTATTTAATTAACTTCCCGAGCCCCTGGAAGCATGAAAATCACTTTAAACATGCTAATTTTAGCTCTAACACTGATGATCCACCTACAAATGTGAACTGACGTTCAAAAATAAAACATTTGAAAACGGACCATTTTCCACATTTCTGAAGCATGACGTAATGGGGGGGTGTTATCTCTTTTGTCGAAAATCAGCCGTTTTTGCTCGAACATTAAATGCCTCCAAATGGTATTTAATTAACTTCCCGAGCCCCTGGAAGCATGAAAATCACTTTAAACATGCTAATTTTAGCTCTAACACTGATGATCCACCTACAAATGTAAACTGACGTTCAAAAATAAAACATTTGAAAACGGACCATTTTCCACATTTCTGAAGCATGACGTAATGGGGGGGTGTTATCTCTTTTGTCGAAAATCAGCCGTTTTTGCTCGAACATTAAATGCCTCCAAATGGTATTTAATTAACTTCCCGGGGTGAAGAAACCCTTTTTGAGAACTCAGAGTGAGTAAATTGGCCATTTTCATGCACTTTTAACCATTCCATAAATCTTGTGTTTTGGGCCCCTGGAAGCATGAAAATCACTTTAAACATGCTAATTTTAGCTCTAACACTGATGATCCACCTACAAATGTGAACTGACGTTCAAAAATAAAACATTTGAAAACGGACCATTTTCCACATTTCTGAAGCATGACGTAATGGGGGGGTGTTATCTCTTTTGTCGAAAATCAGCCGTTTTTGCTCGAACATTAAATGCCTCCAAATGGTATTTAATTAACTTCCCGAGCCCCTGGAAGCATGAAAATCACTTTAAACATGCTAATTTTAGCTCTAACACTGATGATCCACCTACAAATGTGAACTGACGTTCAAAAACAAAACATTTGAAAACGGACCATTTTCCACATTTCTGAAGCATGACGTAATGGGGGGGTGTTATCTCTTTTGTCGAAAATCAGCCGTTTTTGCTCGAACATTAAATGCCTCCAAATGGTATTTAATTAACTTCCCGAGCCCCTGGAAGCATGAAAATCACTTTAAACATGCTAATTTTAGCTCTAACACTGATGATCCACCTACAAATGTGAACTGACGTTCAAAAATAAAACACTTGAAAACGGACCATTTTCCACATTTCTGAAGCATGACGTAATGGGGGGGTGTTATCTCTTTTGTCGAAAATCAGCCGTTTTTGCTCGAACATTAAATGCCTCCAAATGGTATTTAATTAACTTCCCGAGCCCCTGGAAGCATGAAAATCACTTTAAACATGCTAATTTTAGCTCTAACACTGATGATCCACCTACAAATGTGAACTGACGTTCAAAAATAAAACATTTGAAAACGGACCATTTTCCACATTTCTGAAGCATGACGTAATGGGGGGGTGTTATCTCTTTTGTCGAAAATCAGCCGTTTTTGCTTGAACATTAAATGCCTCCAAATGGTATTTAATTAACTTCCCGGGGTGAAGAAACCCTTTTTGAGAACTCAGAGTGAGTAAATTGGCCATTTTCATGCACTTTTAACCATTCCATAAATCTTGTGTTTTGGGCCCCAAGAAGCATGAAAATCACTTTAAACATGCTAATTTTAGCTCTAACACTGATGATCCACCTACAAATGTGAACTGACGTTCAAAAATAAAACATTTGAAAACGGACCATTTTCCACATTTCTGAAGCATGACGTAATGGGGGGGTGTTATCTCTTTTGTCGAAAATCAGCCGTTTTTGCTCGAACATTAAATGCCTCCAAATGGTATTTAATTAACTTCCCGGGGTGAAGAAACCCTTTTTGAGAACTCAGAGTGAGTAAATTGGCCATTTTCATGCACTTTTAACCATTCCATAAATCTTGTGTTTTGGGCCCCTGGAAGCATGAAAATCACTTTAAACATGCTAATTTTAGCTCTAACACTGATGATCCACCTACAAATGTGAACTGACGTTCAAAAATAAAACATTTGAAAACGGACCATTTTCCACATTTCTGAAGCTTGACGTAATGGGGGGGTGTTGTCTGTTTTGTCGAAAATCAGCCGTTTTTGCTCGAACATTAAATGCCTCCAAATGGTATTTAATTAACTTCCCGAGCCCCTGGAAGCATGAAAATCACTTTAAACATGCTAATTTTAGCTCTAACACTGATGATCCACCTACAAATGTGAACTGACGTTCAAAAATAAAACATTTGAAAACGGACCATTTTCCACATTTCTGAAGCATGACGTAATGGGGGGGTGTTATCTCTTTTGTCGAAAATCAGCCGTTTTTGCTTGAACATTAAATGCCTCCAAATGGTATTTAATTAACTTCCCGAGCCCCTGGAAGCATGAAAATCACTTTAAACATGCTAATTTTAGCTCTAACACTGATGATCCACCTACAAATGTGAACTGACGTTCAAAAATAAAACATTTGAAAACGGACCATTTTCCACATTTCTGAAGCATGACGTAATGGGGGGGTGTTATCTCTTTTGTCGAAAATCAGCCGTTTTTGCTCGAACATTAAATGCCTCCAAATGGTATTTAATTAACTTCCCGGGGTGAAGAAACCCTTTTTGAGAACTCAGAGTGAGTAAATTGGCCATTTTCATGCACTTTTAACCATTCCATAAATCTTGTGTTTTGGGCCCCTGGAAGCATGAAAATCACTTTAAACATGCTAATTTTAGCTCTAACACTGATGATCCACCTACAAATGTGAACTGACGTTCAAAAATAAAACATTTGAAAACGGACCATTTTCCACATTTCTGAAGCATGACGTAATGGGGGGGTGTTATCTCTTTTGTCGAAAATCAGCCGTTTTTGCTCGAACATTAAATGCCTCCAAATGGTATTTAATTAACTTCCCGAGCCCCTGGAAGCATGAAAATCACTTTAAACATGCTAATTTTAGCTCTAACACTGATGATCCACCTACAAATGTGAACTGACGTTCAAAAATAAAACATTTGAAAACGGACCATTTTCCACATTTCTGAAGCATGACGTAATGGGGGGGTGTTATCTCTTTTGTCGAAAATCAGCCGTTTTTGCTCGAACATTAAATGCCTCCAAATGGTATTTAATTAACTTCCCGAGCCCCTGGAAGCATGAAAATCACTTTAAACATGCTAATTTTAGCTCTAACACTGATGATCCACCTACAAATGTGAACTGACGTTCAAAAATAAAACATTTGAAAACGGACCATTTTCCACATTTCTGAAGCATGACGTAATGGGGGGGTGTTATCTCTTTTGTCGAAAATCAGCCGTTTTTGCTCGAACATTAAATGCCTCCAAATGGTATTTAATTAACTTCCCGAGCCCCTGGAAGCATGAAAATCACTTTAAACATGCTAATTTTAGCTCTAACACTGATGATCCACCTACAAATGTGAACTGACGTTCAAAAATAAAACATTTGAAAACGGACCATTTTCCACATTTCTGAAGCATGACGTAATGGGGGGGTGTTATCTCTTTTGTCGAAAATCAGCCGTTTTTGCTCGAACATTAAATGCCTCCAAATGGTATTTAATTAACTTCCCGAGCCCCTGGAAGCATGAAAATCACTTTAAACATGCTAATTTTAGCTCTAACACTGATGATCCACCTACAAATGTGAACTGACGTTCAAAAATAAAACATTTGAAAACGGACCATTTTCCACATTTCTGAAGCATGACGTAATGGGGGGGTGTTAGCTCTTTTGTCGAAAATCAGCCGTTTTTGCTCGAACATTAAATGCCTCCAAATGGTATTTAATTAACTTCCCGGGGTGAAGAAACCCTTTTTGAGAACTCAGAGTGAGTAAATTGGCCATTTTCATGCACTTTTAACCATTCCATAAATCTTGTGTTTTGGGCCCCTGGAAGCATGAAAATCACTTTAAACATGCTAATTTTAGCTCTAACACTGATGATCCACCTACAAATGTGAACTGACGTTCAAAAATAAAACATTTGAAAACTGACCATTTTCCACATTTCTGAAGCATGACGTAATGGGGGGGTGTTATCTCTTTTGTCGAAAATCAGCCGTTTTTGCTTGAACATTAAATGCCTCCAAATGGTATTTAATTAACTTCCCGGGGTGAAGAAACCCTTTTTGAGAACTCAGAGTGAGTAAATTGGCCATTTTCATGCACTTTTAACCATTCCATAAATCTTGTGTTTTGGGCCCCTGGAAGCATGAAAATCACTTTAAACATGCTAATTTTAGCTCTAACACTGATGATCCACCTACAAATGTGAACTGACGTTCAAAAATAAAACATTTGAAAACGGACCATTTTCCACATTTCTGAAGCATGACGTAATGGGGGGTGTTATCTCTTTTGTCGAAAATCAGCCGTTTTTGCTCGAACATTAAATGCCTCCAAATGGTATTTAATTAACTTCCCGGGGTGAAGAAACCCTTTTTGAGAACTCAGAGTGAGTAAATTGGCCATTTTCATGCACTTTTAACCATTCCATAAATCTTGTGTTTTGGGCCCCTGGAAGCATGAAAATCACTTTAAACATGCTAATTTTAGCTCTAACACTGATGATCCACCTACAAATGTGAACTGACGTTCAAAAATAAAACATTTGAAAACGGACCATTTTCCACATTTCTGAAGCATGACGTAATGGGGGGGTGTTATCTCTTTTGTCGAAAATCAGCCGTTTTTGCTCGAACATTAAATGCCTCCAAATGGTATTTAATTAACTTCCCGAGCCCCTGGAAGCATGAAAATCACTTTAAACATGCTAATTTTAGCTCTAACACTGATGATCCACCTACAAATGTGAACTGACGTTCAAAAATAAAACATTTGAAAACGGACCATTTTCCACATTTCTGAAGCATGACGTAATGGGGGGGTGTTATCTCTTTTGTCGAAAATCAGCCGTTTTTGCTCGAACATTAAATGCCTCCAAATGGTATTTAATTAACTTCCCGAGCCCCTGGAAGCATGAAAATCACTTTAAACATGCTAATTTTAGCTCTAACACTGATGATCCACCTACAAATGTGAACTGACGTTCAAAAATAAAACATTTGAAAACGGACCATTTTCCACATTTCTGAAGCATGACGTAATGGGGGGGTGTTATCTCTTTTGTCGAAAATCAGCCGTTTTTACTCGAACATTAAATGCCTCCAAATGGTATTTAATTAACTTCCCGAGCCCCTGGAAGCATGAAAATCACTTTAAACATGCTAATTTTAGCTCTAACACTGATGATCCACCTACAAATGTGAACTGACGTTCAAAAATAAAACATTTGAAAACGGACCATTTTCCACATTTCTGAAGCATGACGTAATGGGGGGGTGTTAGCTCTTTTGTCGAAAATCAGCCGTTTTTGCTCGAACATTAAATGCCTCCAAATGGTATTTAATTAACTTCCCGGGGTGAAGAAACCCTTTTTGAGAACTCAGAGTGAGTAAATTGGCCATTTTCATGCACTTTTAACCATTCCATAAATCTAGTGTTTTGGGCCCCTGGAAGCATGAAAATCACTTTAAACATGCTAATTTTAGCTCTAACACTGATGATCCACCTACAAATGTGAACTGACGTTCAAAAATAAAACATTTGAAAACGGACCATTTTCCACATTTCTGAAGCATGACGTAATGGGGGGGTGTTATCTCTTTTGTCGAAAATCAGCCGTTTTTGCTCGAACATTAAATGCCTCCAAATGGTATTTAATTAACTTCCCGGGGTGAAGAAACCCTTTTTGAGAACTCAGAGTGAGTAAATTGGCCATTTTCATGCACTTTTAACCATTCCATAAATCTTGTGTTTTGGGCCCCTGGAAGCATGAAAATCACTTTAAACATGCTAATTTTAGCTCTAACACTGATGATCCACCTACAAATGTGAACTGACGTTCAAAAATAAAACATTTGAAAACGGACCATTTTCCACATTTCTGAAGCATGACGTAATGGGGGGGTGTTATCTCTTTTGTCGAAAATCAGCCGTTTTTGCTCGAACATTAAATGCCTCCAAATGGTATTTAATTAACTTCCCGGGGTGAAGAAACCCTTTTTGAGAACTCAGAGTGAGTAAATTGGCCATTTTCATGCACTTTTAACCATTCCATAAATCTTGTGTTTTGGGCCCCTGGAAGCATGAAAATCACTTTAAACATGCTAATTTTAGCTCTAACACTGATGATCCACCTACAAATGTGAACTGACGTTCAAAAATAAAACATTTGAAAACGGACCATTTTCCACATTTCTGAAGCATGACGTAATGGGGGGGTGTTATCTCTTTTGTCGAAAATCAGCCGTTTTTGCTCGAACATTAAATGCCTCCAAATGGTATTTAATTAACTTCCCGAGCCCCTGGAAGCATGAAAATCACTTTAAACATGCTAATTTTAGCTCTAACACTGATGATCCACCTACAAATGTGAACTGACGTTCAAAAATAAAACATTTGAAAACGGACCATTTTCCACATTTCTGAAGCATGACGTAATGGGGGGGTGTTATCTCTTTTGTCGAAAATCAGCCGTTTTTGCTCGAACATTAAATGCCTCCAAATGGTATTTAATTAACTTCCCGAGCCCCTGGAAGCATGAAAATCACTTTAAACATGCTAATTTTAGCTCTAACACTGATGATCCACCTACAAATGTGAACTGACGTTCAAAAATAAAACATTTGAAAACGGACCATTTTCCACATTTCTGAAGCATGACGTAATGGGGGGGTGTTATCTCTTTTGTCGAAAATCAGCCGTTTTTGCTCGAACATTAAATGCCTCCAAATGGTATTTAATTAACTTCCCGGGGTGAAGAAACCCTTTTTGAGAACTCAGAGTGAGTAAATTGGCCATTTTCATGCACTTTTAACCATTCCATAAATCTTGTGTTTTGGGCCCCAAGAAGCATGAAAATCACTTTAAACATGCTAATTTTAGCTCTAACACTGATGATCCACCTACAAATGTGAACTGACGTTCAAAAATAAAACATTTGAAAACGGACCATTTTCCACATTTCTGAAGCATGACGTAATGGGGGGGTGTTATCTCTTTTGTCGAAAATCAGCCGTTTTTGCTCGAACATTAAATGCCTCCAAATGGTATTTAATTAACTTCCCGGGGTGAAGAAACCCTTTTTGAGAACTCAGAGTGAGTAAATTGGCCATTTTCATGCACTTTTAACCATTCCATAAATCTTGTGTTTTGGGCCCCAAGAAGCATGAAAATCACTTTAAACATGCTAATTTTAGCTCTAACACTGATGATCCACCTACAAATGTGAACTGACGTTCAAAAATAAAACATTTGAAAACGGACCATTTTCCACATTTCTGAAGCATGACGTAATGGGGGGGTGTTATCTCTTTTGTCGAAAATCAGCCGTTTTTGCTCGAACATTAAATGCCTCCAAATGGTATTTAATTAACTTCCCGAGCCCCTGGAAGCATGAAAATCCCTTTAAACATGCTAATTTTAGCTCTAACACTGATGATCCACCTACAAATGTGAACTGACGTTCAAAAATAAAACATTTGAAAACGGACCATTTTCCACATTTCTGAAGCATGACCTAATGGGGGGGTGTTATCTCTTTTGTCGAAAATCAGCCGTTTTTGCTCGAACATTAAATGCCTCCAAATGGTATTTAATTAACTTCCCGAGCCCCTGGAAGCATGAAAATCACTTTAAACATGCTAATTTTAGCTCTAACACTGATGATCCACCTACAAATGTGAACTGACGTTCAAAAATAAAACATTTGAAAACGGACCATTTTCCACATTTCTGAAGCATGACGTAATGGGGGGGTGTTATCTCTTTTGTCGAAAATCAGCCGTTTTTGCTCGAACATTAAATGCCTCCAAATGGTATTTAATTAACTTCCCGAGCCCCTGGAAGCATGAAAATCACTTTAAACATGCTAATTTTAGCTCTAACACTGATGATCCACCTACAAATGTGAACTGACGTTCAAAAATAAAACATTTGAAAACGGACCATTTTCCACATTTCTGAAGCATGACGTAATGGGGGGGTGTTATCTCTTTTGTCGAAAATCAGCCGTTTTTGCTCGAACATTAAATGCCTCCAAATGGTATTTAATTAACTTCCCGAGCCCCTGGAAGCATGAAAATCAATTTAAACATGCTAATTTTAGCTCTAACACTGATGATCCACCTACAAATGTGAACTGACGTTCAAAAATAAAACATTTGAAAACGGACCATTTTCCACATTTCTGAAGCATGACGTAATGGGGGGTGTTATCTCTTTTGTCGAAAATCAGCCGTTTTTGCTCTAACATTAAATGCCTCCAAATGGTATTTAATTAACTTCCCGAGCCCCTGGAAGCATGAAAATCACTTTAAACATGCTAATTTTAGCTCTAACACTGATGATCCACCTACAAATGTGAACTGACGTTCAAAAATAAAACATTTGAAAACGGACCATTTTCCACATTTCTGAAGCATGACTTAATGGGGGGGTGTTATCTCTTTTGTCGAAAATCAGCCGTTTTTGCTCGAACATTAAATGCCTCCAAATGGTATTTAATTAACTTCCCGAGCCCCTGGAAGCATGAAAATCACTTTAAACATGCTAATTTTAGCTCTAACACTGATGATCCACCTACAAATGTGAACTGACGTTCAAAAATAAAACATTTGAAAACGGACCATTTTCCACATTTCTGAAGCATGACGTAATGGGGGGGTGTTATCTCTTTTGTCGAAAATCAGCCGTTTTTGCTCGAACATTAAATGCCTCCAAATGGTATTTAATTAACTTCCCGAGCCCCTGGAAGCATGAAAATCACTTTAAACATGCTAATTTTAGCTCTAACACTGATGATCCACCTACAAATGTGAACTGACGTTCAAAAATAAAACATTTGAAAACGGACCATTTTCCACATTTCTGAAGCATGACGTAATGGGGGGGTGTTATCTCTTTTGTCGAAAATCAGCCGTTTTTGCTCGAACATTAAATGCCTCCAAATGGTATTTAATTAACTTCCCGGGGTGAAGAAACCCTTTTTGAGAACTCAGAGTGAGTAAATTGGCCATTTTCATGCACTTTTAACCATTCCATAAATCTTGTGTTTTGGGCCCCTGGAAGCATGAAAATCACTTTAAACATGCTAATTTTAGCTCTAACACTGATGATCCACCTACAAATGTGAACTGACGTTCAAAAATAAAACATTTGAAAACGGACCATTTTCCACATTTCTGAAGCATGACGTAATGGGGGGGTGTTATCTCTTTTGTCGAAAATCAGCCGTTTTTGCTCTAACATTAAATGCCTCCAAATGGTATTTAATTAACTTCCCGAGCCCCTGGAAGCATGAAAATCACTTTAAACATGCTAATTTTAGCTCTAACACTGATGATCCACCTACAAATGTGAACTGACGTTCAAAAATAAAACATTTGAAAACGGACCATTTTCCACATTTCTGAAGCATGACGTAATGGGGGGGTGTTATCTCTTTTGTCGAAAATCAGCCGTTTTTGCTCGAACATTAAATGCCTCCAAATGGTATTTAATTAACTTCCCGAGCCCCTGGAAGCATGAAAATCACTTTAAACATGCTAATTTTAGCTCTAACACTGATGATCCACCTACAAATGTAAACTGACGTTCAAAAATAAAACATTTGAAAACGGACCATTTTCCACATTTCTGAAGCATGACGTAATGGGGGGGTGTTATCTCTTTTGTCGAAAATCAGCCGTTTTTGCTCGAACATTAAATGCCTCCAAATGGTATTTAATTAACTTCCCGGGGTGAAGAAACCCTTTTTGAGAACTCAGAGTGAGTAAATTGGCCATTTTCATGCACTTTTAACCATTCCATAAATCTTGTGTTTTGGGCCCCTGGAAGCATGAAAATCACTTTAAACATGCTAATTTTAGCTCTAACACTGATGATCCACCTACAAATGTGAACTGACGTTCAAAAATAAAACATTTGAAAACGGACCATTTTCCACATTTCTGAAGCATGACGTAATGGGGGGGTGTTATCTCTTTTGTCGAAAATCAGCCGTTTTTGCTCGAACATTAAATGCCTCCAAATGGTATTTAATTAACTTCCCGAGCCCCTGGAAGCATGAAAATCACTTTAAACATGCTAATTTTAGCTCTAACACTGATGATCCACCTACAAATGTGAACTGACGTTCAAAAACAAAACATTTGAAAACGGACCATTTTCCACATTTCTGAAGCATGACGTAATGGGGGGGTGTTATCTCTTTTGTCGAAAATCAGCCGTTTTTGCTCGAACATTAAATGCCTCCAAATGGTATTTAATTAACTTCCCGAGCCCCTGGAAGCATGAAAATCACTTTAAACATGCTAATTTTAGCTCTAACACTGATGATCCACCTACAAATGTGAACTGACGTTCAAAAATAAAACATTTGAAAACGGACCATTTTCCACATTTCTGAAGCATGACGTAATGGGGGGGTGTTATCTCTTTTGTCGAAAATCAGCCGTTTTTGCTCGAACATTAAATGCCTCCAAATGGTATTTAATTAACTTCCCGAGCCCCTGGAAGCATGAAAATCACTTTAAACATGCTAATTTTAGCTCTAACACTGATGATCCACCTACAAATGTGAACTGACGTTCAAAAATAAAACATTTGAAAACGGACCATTTTCCACATTTCTGAAGCATGACGTAATGGGGGGGTGTTATCTCTTTTGTCGAAAATCAGCCGTTTTTGCTTGAACATTAAATGCCTCCAAATGGTATTTAATTAACTTCCCGGGGTGAAGAAACCCTTTTTGAGAACTCAGAGTGACTAAATTGGCCATTTTCATGCACTTTTAACCATTCCATAAATCTTGTGTTTTGGGCCCCAAGAAGCATGAAAATCACTTTAAACATGCTAATTTTAGCTCTAACACTGATGATCCACCTACAAATGTGAACTGACGTTCAAAAATAAAACATTTGAAAACGGACCATTTTCCACATTTCTGAAGCATGACGTAATGGGGGGGTGTTATCTCTTTTGTCGAAAATCAGCCGTTTTTGCTCGAACATTAAATGCCTCCAAATGGTATTTAATTAACTTCCCGGGGTGAAGAAACCCTTTTTGAGAACTCAGAGTGAGTAAATTGGCCATTTTCATGCACTTTTAACCATTCCATAAATCTTGTGTTTTGGGCCCCAAGAAGCATGAAAATCACTTTAAACATGCTAATTTTAGCTCTAACACTGATGATCCACCTACAAATGTGAACTGACGTTCAAAAATAAAACATTTGAAAACGGACCATTTTCCACATTTCTGAAGCATGACGTAATGGGGGGGTGTTATCTCTTTTGTCGAAAATCAGCCGTTTTTGCTCGAACATTAAATGCCTCCAAATGGTATTTAATTAACTTCCCGAGCCCCTGGAAGCATGAAAATCACTTTAAACATGCTAATTTTAGCTCTAACACTGATGATCCACCTACAAATGTGAACTGACGTTCAAAAATAAAACATTTGAAAACGGACCATTTTCCACATTTCTGAAGCATGACGTAATGGGGGGTGTTATCTCTTTTGTCGAAAATCAGCCGTTTTTGCTCTAACATTAAATGCCTCCAAATGGTATTTAATTAACTTCCCGAGCCCCTGGAAGCATGAAAATCACTTTAAACATGCTAATTTTAGCTCTAACACTGATGATCCACCTACAAATGTGAACTGACGTTCAAAAATAAAACATTTGAAAACGGACCATTTTCCACATTTCTGAAGCATGACGTAATGGGGGGGTGTTATCTCTTTTGTCGAAAATCAGCCGTTTTTGCTCGAACATTAAATGCCTCCAAATGGTATTTAATTAACTTCCCGAGCCCCTGGAAGCATGAAAATCACTTTAAACATGCTAATTTTAGCTCTAACACTGATGATCCACCTACAAATGTGAACTGACGTTCAAAAATAAAACATATGAAAACGGACCATTTTCCACATTTCTGAAGCATGACGTAATGGGGGGGTGTTATCTGTTTTGTCGAAAATCAGCCGTTTTTGCTCGAACATTAAATGCCTCCAAATGGTATTTAATTAACTTCCCGAGCCCCTGGAAGCATGAAAATCACTTTAAACATGCTAATTTTAGCTCTAACACTGATGATCCACCTACAAATGTGAACTGACGTTCAAAAATAAAACATTTGAAAACGGACCATTTTCCACATTTCTGAAGCATGACGTAATGGGGGGGTGTTATCTCTTTTGTCGAAAATCAGCCGTTTTTGCTTGAACATTAAATGCCTCCAAATGGTATTTAATTAACTTCCCGAGCCCCTGGAAGCATGAAAATCACTTTAAACATGCTAATTTTAGCTCTAACACTGATGATCCACCTACAAATGTGAACTGACGTTCAAAAATAAAACATTTGAAAACGGACCATTTTCCACATTTCTGAAGCATGACGTAATGGGGGGGGTGTTATCTCTTTTGTCGAAAATCAGCCGTTTTTGCTCGAACATTAAATGCCTCCAAATGGTATTTAATTAACTTCCCGGGGTGAAGAAACCCTTTTTGAGAACTCAGAGTGAGTAAATTGGCCATTTTCATGCACTTTTAACCATTCCATAAATCTTGTGTTTTGGGCCCCTGGAAGCATGAAAATCACTTTAAACATGCTAATTTTAGCTCTAACACTGATGATCCACCTACAAATGTGAACTGACGTTCAAAAATAAAACATTTGAAAACGGACCATTTTCCACATTTCTGAAGCATGACGTAATGGGGGGGTGTTATCTCTTTTGTCGAAAATCAGCCGTTTTTGCTCGAACATTAAATGCCTCCAAATGGTATTTAATTAACTTCCCGAGCCCCTGGAAGCATGAAAATCACTTTAAACATGCTAATTTTAGCTCTAACACTGATGATCCACCTACAAATGTGAACTGACGTTCAAAAATAAAACATTTGAAAACGGACCATTTTCCACATTTCTGAAGCATGACGTAATGGGGGGGTGTTATCTCTTTTGTCGAAAATCAGCCGTTTTTGCTCGAACATTAAATGCCTCCAAATGGTATTTAATTAACTTCCCGAGCCCCTGGAAGCATGAAAATCACTTTAAACATGCTAATTTTAGCTCTAACACTGATGATCCACCTACAAATGTAAACTGACGTTCAAAAATAAAACATTTGAAAACGGACCATTTTCCACATTTCTGAAGCATGACGTAATGGGGGGGTGTTATCTCTTTTGTCGAAAATCAGCCGTTTTTGCTCGAACATTAAATGCCTCCAAATGGTATTTAATTAACTTCCCGGGGTGAAGAAACCCTTTTTGAGAACTCAGAGTGAGTAAATTGGCCATTTTCATGCACTTTTAACCATTCCATAAATCTTGTGTTTTGGGCCCCTGGAAGCATGAAAATCACTTTAAACATGCTAATTTTAGCTCTAACACTGATGATCCACCTACAAATGTGAACTGACGTTCAAAAATAAAACATTTGAAAACGGACCATTTTCCACATTTCTGAAGCATGACGTAATGGGGGGGTGTTATCTCTTTTGTCGAAAATCAGCCGTTTTTGCTCGAACATTAAATGCCTCCAAATGGTATTTAATTAACTTCCCGAGACCCTGGAAGCATGAAAATCACTTTAAACATGCTAATTTTAGCTCTAACACTGATGATCCACCTACAAATGTGAACTGACGTTCAAAAATAAAACATTTGAAAACGGACCATTTTCCACATTTCTGAAGCATGACGTAATGGGGGGGTGTTATCTCTTTTGTCGAAAATCAGCCGTTTTTGCTCGAACATTAAATGCCTCCAAATGGTATTTAATTAACTTCCCGAGCCCCTGGAAGCATGAAAATCACTTTAAACATGCTAATTTTAGCTCTAACACTGATGATCCACCTACAAATGTGAACTGACGTTCAAAAATAAAACATTTGAAAACGGACCATTTTCCACATTTCTGAAGCATGACGTAATGGGGGGGTGTTATCTCTTTTGTCGAAAATCAGCCGTTTTTGCTCGAACATTAAATGCCTCCAAATGGTATTTAATTAACTTCCCGGGGTGAAGAAACCCTTTTTGAGAACTCAGAGTGAGTAAATTGGCCATTTTCATGCACTTTTAACCATTCCATAAATCTTGTGTTTTGGGCCCCTGGAAGCATGAAAATCACTTTAAACATGCTAATTTTAGCTCTAACACTGATGATCCACCTACAAATGTGAACTGACGTTCAAAAATAAAACATTTGAAAACGGACCATTTTCCACATTTCTGAAGCATGACGTAATGGGGGGGTGTTATCTCTTTTGTCGAAAATCAGCCGTTTTTGCTCTAACATTAAATGCCTCCAAATGGTATTTAATTAACTTCCCGAGCCCCTGGAAGCATGAAAATCACTTTAAACATGCTAATTTTAGCTCTAACACTGATGATCCACCTACAAATGTGAACTGACGTTCAAAAATAAAACATTTGAAAACGGACCATTTTCCACATTTCTGAAGCATGACGTAATGGGGGGGTGTTATCTCTTTTGTCGAAAATCAGCCGTTTTTGCTCGAACATTAAATGCCTCCAAATGGTATTTAATTAACTTCCCGAGCCCCTGGAAGCATGAAAATCACTTTAAACATGCTAATTTTAGCTCTAACACTGATGATCCACCTACAAATGTAAACTGACGTTCAAAAATAAAACATTTGAAAACGGACCATTTTCCACATTTCTGAAGCATGACGTAATGGGGGGGTGTTATCTCTTTTGTCGAAAATCAGCCGTTTTTGCTCGAACATTAAATGCCTCCAAATGGTATTTAATTAACTTCCCGGGGTGAAGAAACCCTTTTTGAGAACTCAGAGTGAGTAAATTGGCCATTTTCATGCACTTTTAACCATTCCATAAATCTTGTGTTTTGGGCCCCTGGAAGCATGAAAATCACTTTAAACATGCTAATTTTAGCTCTAACACTGATGATCCACCTACAAATGTGAACTGACGTTCAAAAATAAAACATTTGAAAACGGACCATTTTTCACATTTCTGAAGCATGACGTAATGGGGGGGTGTTATCTCTTTTGTCGAAAATCAGCCGTTTTTGCTCGAACATTAAATGCCTCCAAATGGTATTTAATTAACTTCCCGAGCCCCTGGAAGCATGAAAATCACTTTAAACATGCTAATTTTAGCTCTAACACTGATGATCCACCTACAAATGTGAACTGACGTTCAAAAACAAAACATTTGAAAACGGACCATTTTCCACATTTCTGAAGCATGACGTAATGGGGGGGTGTTATCTCTTTTGTCGAAAATCAGCCGTTTTTGCTCGAACATTAAATGCCTCCAAATGGTATTTAATTAACTTCCCGAGCCCCTGGAAGCATGAAAATCACTTTAAACATGCTAATTTTAGCTCTAACACTGATGATCCACCTACAAATGTGAACTGACGTTCAAAAATAAAACATTTGAAAACGGACCATTTTCCACATTTCTGAAGCATGACGTAATGGGGGGGTGTTATCTCTTTTGTCGAAAATCAGCCGTTTTTGCTCGAACATTAAATGCCTCCAAATGGTATTTAATTAACTTCCCGAGCCCCTGGAAGCATGAAAATCACTTTAAACATGCTAATTTTAGCTCTAACACTGATGATCCACCTACAAATGTGAACTGACGTTCAAAAATAAAACATTTGAAAACGGACCATTTTCCACATTTCTGAAGCATGACGTAATGGGGGGGTGTTATCTCTTTTGTCGAAAATCAGCCGTTTTTGCTTGAACATTAAATGCCTCCAAATGGTATTTAATTAACTTCCCGGGGTGAAGAAACCCTTTTTGAGAACTCAGAGTGAGTAAATTGGCCATTTTCATGCACTTTTAACCATTCCATAAATCTTGTGTTTTGGGCCCCAAGAAGCATGAAAATCACTTTAAACATGCTAATTTTAGCTCTAACACTGATGATCCACCTACAAATGTGAACTGACGTTCAAAAATAAAACATTTGAAAACGGACCATTTTCCACATTTCTGAAGCATGACGTAATGGGGGGGTGTTATCTCTTTTGTCGAAAATCAGCCGTTTTTGCTCGAACATTAAATGCCTCCAAATGGTATTTAATTAACTTCCCGGGGTGAAGAAACCCTTTTTGAGAACTCAGAGTGAGTAAATTGGCCATTTTCATGCACTTTTAACCATTCCATAAATCTTGTGTTTTGGGCCCCAAGAAGCATGAAAATCACTTTAAACATGCTAATTTTAGCTCTAACACTGATGATCCACCTACAAATGTGAACTGACGTTCAAAAATAAAACATTTGAAAACGGACCATTTTCCACATTTCTGAAGCATGACGTAATGGGGGGGTGTTATCTCTTTTGTCGAAAATCAGCCGTTTTTGCTCGAACATTAAATGCCTCCAAATGGTATTTAATTAACTTCCCGAGCCCCTGGAAGCATGAAAATCACTTTAAACATGCTAATTTTAGCTCTAACACTGATGATCCACCTACAAATGTGAACTGACGTTCAAAAATAAAACATTTGAAAACGGACCATTTTCCACATTTCTGAAGCATGACGTAATGGGGGGTGTTATCTCTTTTGTCGAAAATCAGCCGTTTTTGCTCTAACATTAAATGCCTCCAAATGGTATTTAATTAACTTCCCGAGCCCCTGGAAGCATGAAAATCACTTTAAACATGCTAATTTTAGCTCTAACACTGATGATCCACCTACAAATGTGAACTGACGTTCAAAAATAAAACATTTGAAAACGGACCATTTTCCACATTTCTGAAGCATGACGTAATGGGGGGGTGTTATCTCTTTTGTCGAAAATCAGCCGTTTTTGCTCGAACATTAAATGCCTCCAAATGGTATTTAATTTACTTCCCGAGCCCCTGGAAGCATGAAAATCACTTTAAACATGCTAATTTTAGCTCTAACACTGATGATCCACCTACAAATGTGAACTGACGTTCAAAAATAAAACATTTGAAAACGGACCATTTTCCACATTTCTGAAGCTTGACGTAATGGGGGGGTGTTGTCTGTTTTGTCGAAAATCAGCCGTTTTTGCTCGAACATTAAATGCCTCCAAATGGTATTTAATTAACTTCCCGAGCCCCTGGAAGCATGAAAATCACTTTAAACATGCTAATTTTAGCTCTAACACTGATGATCCACCTACAAATGTGAACTGACGTTCAAAAATAAAACATTTGAAAACGGACCATTTTCCACATTTCTGAAGCATGACGTAATGGGGGGGTGTTATCTCTTTTGTCGAAAATCAGCCGTTTTTGCTTGAACATTAAATGCCTCCAAATGGTATTTAATTAACTTCCCGAGCCCCTGGAAGCATGAAAATCACTTTAAACATGCTAATTTTAGCTCTAACACTGATGATCCACCTACAAATGTGAACTGACGTTCAAAAATAAAACATTTGAAAACGGACCATTTTCCACATTTCTGAAGCATGACGTAATGGGGGGGTGTTATCTCTTTTGTCGAAAATCAGCCGTTTTTGCTCGAACATTAAATGCCTCCAAATGGTATTTAATTAACTTCCCGGGGTGAAGAAACCCTTTTTGAGAACTCAGAGTGAGTAAATTGGCCATTTTCATGCACTTTTAACCATTCCATAAATCTTGTGTTTTGGGCCCCTGGAAGCATGAAAATCACTTTAAACATGCTAATTTTAGCTCTAACACTGATGATCCACCTACAAATGTGAACTGACGTTCAAAAATAAAACATTTGAAAACGGACCATTTTCCACATTTCTGAAGCATGACGTAATGGGGGGGTGTTATCTCTTTTGTCGAAAATCAGCCGTTTTTGCTCGAACATTAAATGCCTCCAAATGGTATTTAATTAACTTCCCGAGCCCCTGGAAGCATGAAAATCACTTTAAACATGCTAATTTTAGCTCTAACAC
The DNA here is from genome assembly GCF_964263255.1 of Lissotriton vulgaris. NCBI lineage: Eukaryota > Metazoa > Chordata > Amphibia > Caudata > Salamandridae > Lissotriton > Lissotriton vulgaris. The sequence continues at coordinate 76,448 of NW_028241383.1, read as the reverse complement.
TGATGATCCACCTACAAATGTGAACTGACGTTCAAAAATAAAACATTTGAAAACGGACCATTTTCCACATTTCTGAAGCATGACGTAATGGGGGGGTGTTATCTCTTTTGTCGAAAATCAGCCGTTTTTGCTCGAACATTAAATGCCTCCAAATGGTATTTAATTAACTTCCCGAGCCCCTGGAAGCATGAAAATCACTTTAAACATGCTAATTTTAGCTCTAACACTGATGATCCACCTACAAATGTAAACTGACGTTCAAAAATAAAACATTTGAAAACGGACCATTTTCCACATTTCTGAAGCATGACGTAATGGGGGGGTGTTATCTCTTTTGTCGAAAATCAGCCGTTTTTGCTCGAACATTAAATGCCTCCAAATGGTATTTAATTAACTTCCCGGGGTGAAGAAACCCTTTTTGAGAACTCAGAGTGAGTAAATTGGCCATTTTCATGCACTTTTAACCATTCCATAAATCTTGTGTTTTGGGCCCCTGGAAGCATGAAAATCACTTTAAACATGCTAATTTTAGCTCTAACACTGATGATCCACCTACAAATGTGAACTGACGTTCAAAAATAAAACATTTGAAAACGGACCATTTTCCACATTTCTGAAGCATGACGTAATGGGGGGGTGTTATCTCTTTTGTCGAAAATCAGCCGTTTTTGCTCGAACATTAAATGCCTCCAAATGGTATTTAATTAACTTCCCGAGCCCCTGGAAGCATGAAAATCACTTTAAACATGCTAATTTTAGCTCTAACACTGATGATCCACCTACAAATGTGAACTGACGTTCAAAAATAAAACATTTGAAAACGGACCATTTTCCACATTTCTGAAGCATGACGTAATGGGGGGGTGTTATCTCTTTTGTCGAAAATCAGCCGTTTTTGCTCGAACATTAAATGCCTCCAAATGGTATTTAATTAACTTCCCGAGCCCCTGGAAGCATGAAAATCACTTTAAACATGCTAATTTTAGCTCTAACACTGATGATCCACCTACAAATGTGAACTGACGTTCAAAAATAAAACATTTGAAAACGGACCATTTTCCACATTTCTGAAGCATGACGTAATGGGGGGGTGTTATCTCTTTTGTCGAAAATCAGCCGTTTTTGCTCGAACATTAAATGCCTCCAAATGGTATTTAATTAACTTCCCGAGCCCCTGGAAGCATGAAAATCACTTTAAACATGCTAATTTTAGCTCTAACACTGATGATCCACCTACAAATGTGAACTGACGTTCAAAAATAAAACATTTGAAAACGGACCATTTTCCACATTTCTGAAGCATGACGTAATGGGGGGGTGTTAGCTCTTTTGTCGAAAATCAGCCGTTTTTGCTCGAACATTAAATGCCTCCAAATGGTATTTAATTAACTTCCCGGGGTGAAGAAACCCTTTTTGAGAACTCAGAGTGAGTAAATTGGCCATTTTCATGCACTTTTAACCATTCCATAAATCTTGTGTTTTGGGCCCCTGGAAGCATGAAAATCACTTTAAACATGCTAATTTTAGCTCTAACACTGATGATCCACCTACAAATGTGAACTGACGTTCAAAAATAAAACATTTGAAAACTGACCATTTTCCACATTTCTGAAGCATGACGTAATGGGGGGGTGTTATCTCTTTTGTCGAAAATCAGCCGTTTTTGCTTGAACATTAAATGCCTCCAAATGGTATTTAATTAACTTCCCGGGGTGAAGAAACCCTTTTTGAGAACTCAGAGTGAGTAAATTGGCCATTTTCATGCACTTTTAACCATTCCATAAATCTTGTGTTTTGGGCCCCTGGAAGCATGAAAATCACTTTAAACATGCTAATTTTAGCTCTAACACTGATGATCCACCTACAAATGTGAACTGACGTTCAAAAATAAAACATTTGAAAACGGACCATTTTCCACATTTCTGAAGCATGACGTAATGGGGGGTGTTATCTCTTTTGTCGAAAATCAGCCGTTTTTGCTCGAACATTAAATGCCTCCAAATGGTATTTAATTAACTTCCCGGGGTGAAGAAACCCTTTTTGAGAACTCAGAGTGAGTAAATTGGCCATTTTCATGCACTTTTAACCATTCCATAAATCTTGTGTTTTGGGCCCCTGGAAGCATGAAAATCACTTTAAACATGCTAATTTTAGCTCTAACACTGATGATCCACCTACAAATGTGAACTGACGTTCAAAAATAAAACATTTGAAAACGGACCATTTTCCACATTTCTGAAGCATGACGTAATGGGGGGGTGTTATCTCTTTTGTCGAAAATCAGCCGTTTTTGCTCGAACATTAAATGCCTCCAAATGGTATTTAATTAACTTCCCGAGCCCCTGGAAGCATGAAAATCACTTTAAACATGCTAATTTTAGCTCTAACACTGATGATCCACCTACAAATGTGAACTGACGTTCAAAAATAAAACATTTGAAAACGGACCATTTTCCACATTTCTGAAGCATGACGTAATGGGGGGGTGTTATCTCTTTTGTCGAAAATCAGCCGTTTTTGCTCGAACATTAAATGCCTCCAAATGGTATTTAATTAACTTCCCGAGCCCCTGGAAGCATGAAAATCACTTTAAACATGCTAATTTTAGCTCTAACACTGATGATCCACCTACAAATGTGAACTGACGTTCAAAAATAAAACATTTGAAAACGGACCATTTTCCACATTTCTGAAGCATGACGTAATGGGGGGGTGTTATCTCTTTTGTCGAAAATCAGCCGTTTTTACTCGAACATTAAATGCCTCCAAATGGTATTTAATTAACTTCCCGAGCCCCTGGAAGCATGAAAATCACTTTAAACATGCTAATTTTAGCTCTAACACTGATGATCCACCTACAAATGTGAACTGACGTTCAAAAATAAAACATTTGAAAACGGACCATTTTCCACATTTCTGAAGCATGACGTAATGGGGGGGTGTTAGCTCTTTTGTCGAAAATCAGCCGTTTTTGCTCGAACATTAAATGCCTCCAAATGGTATTTAATTAACTTCCCGGGGTGAAGAAACCCTTTTTGAGAACTCAGAGTGAGTAAATTGGCCATTTTCATGCACTTTTAACCATTCCATAAATCTAGTGTTTTGGGCCCCTGGAAGCATGAAAATCACTTTAAACATGCTAATTTTAGCTCTAACACTGATGATCCACCTACAAATGTGAACTGACGTTCAAAAATAAAACATTTGAAAACGGACCATTTTCCACATTTCTGAAGCATGACGTAATGGGGGGGTGTTATCTCTTTTGTCGAAAATCAGCCGTTTTTGCTCGAACATTAAATGCCTCCAAATGGTATTTAATTAACTTCCCGGGGTGAAGAAACCCTTTTTGAGAACTCAGAGTGAGTAAATTGGCCATTTTCATGCACTTTTAACCATTCCATAAATCTTGTGTTTTGGGCCCCTGGAAGCATGAAAATCACTTTAAACATGCTAATTTTAGCTCTAACACTGATGATCCACCTACAAATGTGAACTGACGTTCAAAATAAAACATTTGAAAACGGACCATTTTCCACATTTCTGAAGCATGACGTAATGGGGGGGTGTTATCTCTTTTGTCGAAAATCAGCCGTTTTTGCTCGAACATTAAATGCCTCCAAATGGTATTTAATTAACTTCCCGGGGTGAAGAAACCCTTTTTGAGAACTCAGAGTGAGTAAATTGGCCATTTTCATGCACTTTTAACCATTCCATAAATCTTGTGTTTTGGGCCCCTGGAAGCATGAAAATCACTTTAAACATGCTAATTTTAGCTCTAACACTGATGATCCACCTACAAATGTGAACTGACGTTCAAAAATAAAACATTTGAAAACGGACCATTTTCCACATTTCTGAAGCATGACGTAATGGGGGGGTGTTATCTCTTTTGTCGAAAATCAGCCGTTTTTGCTCGAACATTAAATGCCTCCAAATGGTATTTAATTAACTTCCCGAGCCCCTGGAAGCATGAAAATCACTTTAAACATGCTAATTTTAGCTCTAACACTGATGATCCACCTACAAATGTGAACTGACGTTCAAAAATAAAACATTTGAAAACGGACCATTTTCCACATTTCTGAAGCATGACGTAATGGGGGGGTGTTATCTCTTTTGTCGAAAATCAGCCGTTTTTGCTCGAACATTAAATGCCTCCAAATGGTATTTAATTAACTTCCCGAGCCCCTGGAAGCATGAAAATCACTTTAAACATGCTAATTTTAGCTCTAACACTGATGATCCACCTACAAATGTGAACTGACGTTCAAAAATAAAACATTTGAAAACGGACCATTTTCCACATTTCTGAAGCATGACGTAATGGGGGGGTGTTATCTCTTTTGTCGAAAATCAGCCGTTTTTGCTCGAACATTAAATGCCTCCAAATGGTATTTAATTAACTTCCCGGGGTGAAGAAACCCTTTTTGAGAACTCAGAGTGAGTAAATTGGCCATTTTCATGCACTTTTAACCATTCCATAAATCTTGTGTTTTGGGCCCCAAGAAGCATGAAAATCACTTTAAACATGCTAATTTTAGCTCTAACACTGATGATCCACCTACAAATGTGAACTGACGTTCAAAAATAAAACATTTGAAAACGGACCATTTTCCACATTTCTGAAGCATGACGTAATGGGGGGGTGTTATCTCTTTTGTCGAAAATCAGCCGTTTTTGCTCGAACATTAAATGCCTCCAAATGGTATTTAATTAACTTCCCGGGGTGAAGAAACCCTTTTTGAGAACTCAGAGTGAGTAAATTGGCCATTTTCATGCACTTTTAACCATTCCATAAATCTTGTGTTTTGGGCCCCAAGAAGCATGAAAATCACTTTAAACATGCTAATTTTAGCTCTAACACTGATGATCCACCTACAAATGTGAACTGACGTTCAAAAATAAAACATTTGAAAACGGACCATTTTCCACATTTCTGAAGCATGACGTAATGGGGGGGTGTTATCTCTTTTGTCGAAAATCAGCCGTTTTTGCTCGAACATTAAATGCCTCCAAATGGTATTTAATTAACTTCCCGAGCCCCTGGAAGCATGAAAATCCCTTTAAACATGCTAATTTTAGCTCTAACACTGATGATCCACCTACAAATGTGAACTGACGTTCAAAAATAAAACATTTGAAAACGGACCATTTTCCACATTTCTGAAGCATGACCTAATGGGGGGGTGTTATCTCTTTTGTCGAAAATCAGCCGTTTTTGCTCGAACATTAAATGCCTCCAAATGGTATTTAATTAACTTCCCGAGCCCCTGGAAGCATGAAAATCACTTTAAACATGCTAATTTTAGCTCTAACACTGATGATCCACCTACAAATGTGAACTGACGTTCAAAAATAAAACATTTGAAAACGGACCATTTTCCACATTTCTGAAGCATGACGTAATGGGGGGGTGTTATCTCTTTTGTCGAAAATCAGCCGTTTTTGCTCGAACATTAAATGCCTCCAAATGGTATTTAATTAACTTCCCGAGCCCCTGGAAGCATGAAAATCACTTTAAACATGCTAATTTTAGCTCTAACACTGATGATCCACCTACAAATGTGAACTGACGTTCAAAAATAAAACATTTGAAAACGGACCATTTTCCACATTTCTGAAGCATGACGTAATGGGGGGGTGTTATCTCTTTTGTCGAAAATCAGCCGTTTTTGCTCGAACATTAAATGCCTCCAAATGGTATTTAATTAACTTCCCGAGCCCCTGGAAGCATGAAAATCACTTTAAACATGCTAATTTTAGCTCTAACACTGATGATCCACCTACAAATGTGAACTGACGTTCAAAAATAAAACATTTGAAAACGGACCATTTTCCACATTTCTGAAGCATGACGTAATGGGGGGGTGTTATCTCTTTTGTCGAAAATCAGCCGTTTTTGCTCGAACATTAAATGCCTCCAAATGGTATTTAATTAACTTCCCGGGGTGAAGAAACCCTTTTTGAGAACTCAGAGTGAGTAAATTGGCCATTTTCATGCACTTTTAACCATTCCATAAATCTTGTGTTTTGGGCCCCTGGAAGCATGAAAATCACTTTAAACATGCTAATTTTAGCTCTAACACTGATGATCCACCTACAAATGTGAACTGACGTTCAAAAATAAAACATTTGAAAACGGACCATTTTCCACATTTCTGAAGCATGACGTAATGGGGGGGTGTTATCTCTTTTGTCGAAAATCAGCCGTTTTTGCTCGAACATTAAATGCCTCCAAATGGTATTTAATTAACTTCCCGAGCCCCTGGAAGCATGAAAATCACTTTAAACATGCTAATTTTAGCTCTAACACTGATGATCCACCTACAAATGTGAACTGACGTTCAAAAATAAAACATTTGAAAACGGACCATTTTCCACATTTCTGAAGCATGACGTAATGGGGGGGTGTTATCTCTTTTGTCGAAAATCAGCCGTTTTTGCTCGAACATTAAATGCCTCCAAATGGTATTTAATTAACTTCCCGAGCCCCTGGAAGCATGAAAATCACTTTAAACATGCTAATTTTAGCTCTAACACTGATGATCCACCTACAAATGTGAACTGACGTTCAAAAATAAAACATTTGAAAACGGACCATTTTCCACATTTCTGAAGCATGACGTAATGGGGGGGTGTTATCTCTTTTGTCGAAAATCAGCCGTTTTTGCTCGAACATTAAATGCCTCCAAATGGTATTTAATTAACTTCCCGAGCCCCTGGAAGCATGAAAATCACTTTAAACATGCTAATTTTAGCTCTAACACTGATGATCCACCTACAAATGTGAACTGACGTTCAAAAATAAAACATTTGAAAACGGACCATTTTCCACATTTCTGAAGCATGACGTAATGGGGGGGTGTTATCTCTTTTGGTCGAAAATCAGCCGTTTTTGCTCGAACATTAAATGCCTCCAAATGGTATTTAATTAACTTCCCGAGCCCCTGGAAGCATGAAAATCACTTTAAACATGCTAATTTTAGCTCTAACACTGATGATCCACCTACAAATGTGAACTGACGTTCAAAAATAAAACATTTGAAAACGGACCATTTTCCACATTTCTGAAGCATGACGTAATGGGGGGGTGTTATCTCTTTTGTCGAAAATCAGCCGTTTTTGCTCGAACATTAAATGCCTCCAAATGGTATTTAATTAACTTCCCGAGCCCCTGGAAGCATGAAAATCACTTTAAACATGCTAATTTTAGCTCTAACACTGATGATCCACCTACAAATGTGAACTGACGTTCAAAAATAAAACATTTGAAAACGGACCATTTTCCACATTTCTGAAGCATGACGTAATGGGGGGGTGTTAGCTCTTTTGTCGAAAATCAGCCGTTTTTGCTCGAACATTAAATGCCTCCAAATGGTATTTAATTAACTTCCCGGGGTGAAGAAACCCTTTTTGAGAACTCAGAGTGAGTAAATTGGCCATTTTCATGCACTTTCAACCATTCCATAAATCTTGTGTTTTGGGCCCCTGGAAGCATGAAAATCACTTTAAACATGCTAATTTTAGCTCTAACACTGATGATCCACCTACAAATGTGAACTGACGTTCAAAAATAAAACATTTGAAAACGGACCATTTTCCACATTTCTGAAGCATGACGTAATGGGGGGGTGTTATCTCTTTTGTCGAAAATCAGCCGTTTTTGCTCGAACATTAAATGCCTCCAAATGGTATTTAATTAACTTCCCGGGGTGAAGAAACCCTTTTTGAGAACTCAGAGTGAGTAAATTGGCCATTTTCATGCACTTTTAACCATTCCATAAATCTTGTGTTTTGGGCCCCTGGAAGCATGAAAATCACTTTAAACATCCTAATTTTAGCTCTAACACTGATGATCCACCTACAAATGTGAACTGACGTTCAAAAATAAAACATTTGAAAACGGACCATTTTCCACATTTCTGAAGCATGACGTAATGGGGGGGTGTTATCTCTTTTGTCGAAAATCAGCCGTTTTTGCTTGAACATTAAATGCCTCCAAATGGTATTTAATTAACTTCCCGGGGTGAAGAAACCCTTTTTGAGAACTCAGAGTGAGTAAATTGGCCATTTTCATGCACTTTTAACCATTCCATAAATCTTGTGTTTTGGGCCCCAAGAAGCATGAAAATCACTTTAAACATGCTAATTTTAGCTCTAACACTGATGATCCACCTACAAATGTGAACTGACGTTCAAAAATAAAACATTTGAAAACGGACCATTTTCCACATTTCTGAAGCATGACGTAATGGGGGGGTGTTATCTCTTTTGTCGAAAATCAGCCGTTTTTGCTCGAACATTAAATGCCTCCAAATGGTATTTAATTAACTTCCCGAGCCCCTGGAAGCATGAAAATCACTTTAAACATGCTAATTTTAGCTCTAACACTGATGATCCACCTACAAATGTGAACTGACGTTCAAAAATAAAACATTTGAAAACGGACCATTTTCCACATTTCTGAAGCATGACGTAATGGGGGGGTGTTATCTCTTTTGTCGAAAATCAGCCGTTTTTGCTCGAACATTAAATGCCTCCAAATGGTATTTAATTAACTTCCCGGGGTGAAGAAACCCTTTTTGAGAACTCAGAGTGAGTAAATTGGCCATTTTCATGCACTTTTAACCATTCCATAAATCTTGTGTTTTGGGCCCCTGGAAGCATGAAAATCACTTTAAACATGCTAATTTTAGCTCTAACACTGATGATCCACCTACAAATGTGAACTGACGTTCAAAAATAAAACATTTGAAAACGGACCATTTTCCACATTTCTGAAGCATGACGTAATGGGGGGGTGTTATCTCTTTTGTCGAAAATCAGCCGTTTTTGCTCGAACATTAAATGCCTCCAAATGGTATTTAATTAACTTCCCGAGCCCCTGGAAGCATGAAAATCACTTTAAACATGCTAATTTTAGCTCTAACACTGATGATCCACCTACAAATGTGAACTGACGTTCAAAAATAAAACATTTGAAAACGGACCATTTTCCACATTTCTGAAGCATGACGTAATGGGGGGGTGTTATCTCTTTTGTCGAAAATCAGCCGTTTTTGCTCGAACATTAAATGCCTCCAAATGGTATTTAATTAACTTCCCGAGCCCCTGGAAGCATGAAAATCACTTTAAACATGCTAATTTTAGCTCTAACACTGATGATCCACCTACAAATGTGAACTGACGTTCAAAAATAAAACATTTGAAAACGGACCATTTTCCACATTTCTGAAGCATGACGTAATGGGGGGGTGTTATCTCTTTTGTCGAAAATCAGCCGTTTTTGCTCGAACATTAAATGCCTCCAAATGGTATTTAATTAACTTCCCGGGGTGAAGAAACCCTTTTTGAGAACTCAGAGTGAGTAAATTGGCCATTTTCATGCACTTTTAACCATTCCATAAATCTTGTGTTTTGGGCCCCTGGAAGCATGAAAATCACTTTAAACATGCTAATTTTAGCTCTAACACTGATGATCCACCTACAAATGTGAACTGACGTTCAAAAATAAAACATTTGAAAACGGACCATTTTCCACATTTCTGAAGCATGACGTAATGGGGGGGTGTTATCTCTTTTGTCGAAAATCAGCCGTTTTTGCTCGAACATTAAATGCCTCCAAATGGTATTTAATTAACTTCCCGAGCCCCTGGAAGCATGAAAATCACTTTAAACATGCTAATTTTAGCTCTAACACTGATGATCCACCTACAAATGTGAACTGACGTTCAAAAATAAAACATTTGAAAACGGACCATTTTCCACATTTCTGAAGCATGACGTAATGGGGGGGTGTTATCTCTTTTGTCGAAAATCAGCCGTTTTTGCTCGAACATTAAATGCCTCCAAATGGTATTTAATTAACTTCCCGAGCCCCTGGAAGCATGAAAATCACTTTAAACATGCTAATTTTAGCTCTAACACTGATGATCCACCTACAAATGTGAACTGACGTTCAAAAATAAAACATTTGAAAACGGACCATTTTCCACATTTCTGAAGCATGACGTAATGGGGGGGTGTTATCTCTTTTGTCGAAAATCAGCCGTTTTTGCTCGAACATTAAATGCCTCCAAATGGTATTTAATTAACTTCCCGAGCCCCTGGAAGCATGAAAATCACTTTAAACATGCTAATTTTAGCTCTAACACTGATGATCCACCTACAAATGTGAACTGACGTTCAAAAATAAAACATTTGAAAACGGACCATTTTCCACATTTCTGAAGCATGACGTAATGGGGGGGGTGTTATCTCTTTTGTCGAAAATCAGCCGTTTTTGCTCGAACATTAAATGCCTCCAAATGGTATTTAATTAACTTCCCGAGCCCCTGGAAGCATGAAAATCACTTTAAACATGCTAATTTTAGCTCTAACACTGATGATCCACCTACAAATGTGAACTGACGTTCAAAAATAAAACATTTGAAAACGGACCATTTTCCACATTTCTGAAGCATGACGTAATGGGGGGGTGTTATCTCTTTTGTCGAAAATCAGCCGTTTTTGCTCGAACATTAAATGCCTCCAAATGGTATTTAATTAACTTCCCGAGCCCCTGGAAGCATGAAAATCACTTTAAACATGCTAATTTTAGCTCTAACACTGATGATCCACCTACAAATGTGAACTGACGTTCAAAAATAAAACATTTGAAAACGGACCATTTTCCACATTTCTGAAGCATGACGTAATGGGGGGGTGTTAGCTCTTTTGTCGAAAATCAGCCGTTTTTGCTCGAACATTAAATGCCTCCAAATGGTATTTAATTAACTTCCCGGGGTGAAGAAACCCTTTTTGAGAACTCAGAGTGAGTAAATTGGCCATTTTCATGCACTTTTAACCATTCCATAAATCTTGTGTTTTGGGCCCCTGGAAGCATGAAAATCACTTTAAACATGCTAATTTTAGCTCTAACACTGATGATCCACCTACAAATGTGAACTGACGTTCAAAAATAAAACATTTGAAAACGGACCATTTTCCACATTTCTGAAGCATGACGTAATGGGGGGGTGTTATCTCTTTTGTCGAAAATCAGCCGTTTTTGCTCGAACATTAAATGCCTCCAAATGGTATTTAATTAACTTCCTGGGGTGAAGAAACCCTTTTTGAGAACTCAGAGTGAGTAAATTGGCCATTTTCATGCACTTTTAACCATTCCATAAATCTTGTGTTTTGGGCCCCTGGAAGCATGAAAATCACTTTAAACATCCTAATTTTAGCTCTAACACTGATGATCCACCTACAAATGTGAACTGACGTTCAAAAATAAAACATTTGAAAACGGACCATTTTCCACATTTCTGAAGCATGACGTAATGGGGGGGTGTTATCTCTTTTGTCGAAAATCAGCCGTTTTTGCTCGAACATTAAATGCCTCCAAATGGTATTTAATTAACTTCCCGGGGTGAAGAAACCCTTTTTGAGAACTCAGAGTGAGTAAATTGGCCATTTTCATGCACTTTTAACCATTCCATAAATCTTGTGTTTTGGGCCCCAAGAAGCATGAAAATCACTTTAAACATGCTAATTTTAGCTCTAACACTGATGATCCACCTACAAATGTGAACTGACGTTCAAAAATAAAACATTTGAAAACGGACCATTTTCCACATTTCTGAAGCATGACGTAATGGGGGGGTGTTATCTCTTTTGTCGAAAATCAGCCGTTTTTGCTCGAACATTAAATGCCTCCAAATGGTATTTAATTAACTTCCCGAGCCCCTGGAAGCATGAAAATCACTTTAAACATGCTAATTTTAGCTCTAACACTGATGATCCACCTACAAATGTGAACTGACGTTCAAAAATAAAACATTTGAAAACGGACCATTTTCCACATTTCTGAAGCATGACGTAATGGGGGGGTGTTATCTCTTTTGTCGAAAATCAGCCGTTTTTGCTCGAACATTAAATGCCTCCAAATGGTATTTAATTAACTTCCCGAGCCCCTGGAAGCATGAAAATCACTTCAAACATGCTAATTTTAGCTCTAACACTGATGATCCACCTACAAATGTGAACTGACGTTCAAAAATAAAACATTTGAAAACGGACCATTTTCCACATTTCTGAAGCATGACGTAATGGGGGGGTGTTATCTCTTTTGTCGAAAATCAGCCGTTTTTGCTCGAACATTAAATGCCTCCAAATGGTATTTAATTAACTTCCCGGGGTGAAGAAACCCTTTTTGAGAACTCAGAGTGAGTAAATTGGCCATTTTCATGCACTTTTAACCATTCCATAAATCTTGTGTTTTGGGCCCCTGGAAGCATGAAAATCACTTTAAACATGCTAATTTTAGCTCTAACACTGATGATCCACCTACAAATGTGAACTGACGTTCAAAAATAAAACATTTGAAAACGGACCATTTTCCACATTTCTGAAGCATGACGTAATGGGGGGGTGTTATCTCTTTTGTCGAAAATCAGCCGTTTTTGCTTGAACATTAAATGCCTCCAAATGGTATTTAATTAACTTCCCGGGGTGAAGAAACCCTTTTTGAGAACTCAGAGTGAGTAAATTGGCCATTTTCATGCACTTTTAACCATTCCATAAATCTTGTGTTTTGGGCCCCTGGAAGCATGAAAATCACTTTAAACATGCTAATTTTAGCTCTAACACTGATGATCCACCTACAAATGTGAACTGACGTTCAAAAATAAAACATTTGAAAATGGACCATTTTCCACATTTCTGAAGCATGACGTAATGGGGGGTGTTATCTCTTTTGTCGAAAATCAGCCGTTTTTGCTCAAACATTAAATGCCTCCAAATGGTATTTAATTAACTTCCCGAGCCCCTGGAAGCATGAAAATCACTTTAAACATCCTAATTTTAGCTCTAACACTGATGATCCACCTACAAATGTGAACTGACGTTCAAAAATAAAACATTTGAAAACGGACCATTTTCCACATTTCTGAAGCATGACGTAATGGGGGGGTGTTATCTCTTTTGTCGAAAATCAGCCGTTTTTGCTCGAACATTAAATGCCTCCAAATGGTATTTAATTAACTTCCCGGGGTGAAGAAACCCTTTTTGAGAACTCAGAGTGAGTAAATTGGCCATTTTCATGCACTTTTAACCATTCCATAAATCTTGTGTTTTGGGCCCCAAGAAGCATGAAAATCACTTTAAACATGCTAATTTTAGCTCTAACACTGATGATCCACCTACAAATGTGAACTGACGTTCATAAATAAAACATTTGAAAACGGACCATTTTCCACATTTCTGAAGCATGACGTAATGGGGGGGTGTTATCTCTTTTGTCGAAAATCAGCCGTTTTTGCTCGAACATTAAATGCCTCCAAATGGTATTTAATTAACTTCCCGAGCCCCTGGAAGCATGAAAATCACTTTAAACATGCTAATTTTAGCTCTAACACTGATGATCCACCTACAAATGTGAACTGACGTTCAAAAATAAAACATTTGAAAACGGACCATTTTCCACATTTCTGAAGCATGACGTAATGGGGGGGTGTTATCTCTTTTGTCGAAAATCAGCCGTTTTTGCTCGAACATTAAATGCCTCCAAATGGTATTTAATTAACTTCCCGAGCCCCTGGAAGCATGAAAATCACTTCAAACATGCTAATTTTAGCTCTAACACTGATGATCCACCTACAAATGTGAACTGACGTTCAAAAATAAAACATTTGAAAACGGACCATTTTCCACATTTCTGAAGCATGACGTAATGGGGGGGTGTTATCTCTTTTGTCGAAAATCAGCCGTTTTTGCTCGAACATTAAATGCCTCCAAATGGTATTTAATTAACTTCCCGGGGTGAAGAAACCCTTTTTGAGAACTCAGAGTGAGTAAATTGGCCATTTTCATGCACTTTTAACCATTCCATAAATCTTGTGTTTTGGGCCCCTGGAAGCATGAAAATCACTTTAAACATGCTAATTTTAGCTCTAACACTGATGATCCACCTACAAATGTGAACTGACGTTCAAAAATAAAACATTTGAAAACGGACCATTTTCCACATTTCTGAAGCATGACGTAATGGGGGGGTGTTATCTCTTTTGTCGAAAATCAGCCGTTTTTGCTTGAACATTAAATGCCTCCAAATGGTATTTAATTAACTTCCCGGGGTGAAGAAACCCTTTTTGAGAACTCAGAGTGAGTAAATTGGCCATTTTCATGCACTTTTAACCATTCCATAAATCTTGTGTTTTGGGCCCCTGGAAGCATGAAAATCACTTTAAACATGCTAATTTTAGCTCTAACACTGATGATCCACCTACAAATGTGAACTGACGTTCAAAAATAAAACATTTGAAAATGGACCATTTTCCACATTTCTGAAGCATGACGTAATGGGGGGTGTTATCTCTTTTGTCGAAAATCAGCCGTTTTTGCTCAAACATTAAATGCCTCCAAATGGTATTTAATTAACTTCCCGAGCCCCTGGAAGCATGAAAATCACTTTAAACATACTAATTTTAGCTCTAACACTGATGATCCACCTACAAATGTGAACTGACGTTCAAAAATAAAACATTTGAAAACGGACCATTTTCCACATTTCTGAAGCATGACGTAATGGGGGGGTGTTATCTCTTTTGTCGAAAATCAGCCGTTTTTGCTCGAACATTAAATGCCTCCAAATGGTATTTAATTTACTTCCCGGGGTGAAGAACCCCTTTTTGAGAACTCAGAGTGAGTAAATTGGCCATTTTCATGCACTTTTAACCATTCCATAAATCTTGTGTTTTGGGCCCCTGGAAGCATGAAAATCACTTTAAACATGCTAATTTTAGCTCTAACACTGATGATCCACCTACAAATGTGAACTGACGTTCACAAATAAAACATTTGAAAACGGACCATTTTCCACATTTCTGAAGCATGACGTAATGGGGGGGTGTTATCTCTTTTGTCGAAAATCAGCCGTTTTTGCTCGAACATTAAATGCCTCCAAATGGTATTTAATTAACTTCCCGGGGTGAAGAAACCCTTTTTGAGAACTCAGAGTGAGTAAATTGGCCATTTTCATGCACTTTTAACCATTCCATAAATCTTGTGTTTTAGGCCCCTGGAAGCATGAAAATCACTTTAAACATCCTAATTTTAGCTCTAACACTGATGATCCACCTACAAATGTGAACTGACGTTCAAAAATAAAACATTTGAAAACGGACCATTTTCCACATTTCTGAAGCATGACGTAATGGGGGGGTGTTATCTCTTTTGTCGAAAATCAGCCGTTTTTGCTCGAACATTAAATGCCTCCAAATGGTATTTAATTAACTTCCCGGGGTGAAGAAACCCTTTTTGAGAACTCAGAGTGAGTAAATTGGCCATTTTCATGCACTTTTAACCATTCCATAAATCTTGTGTTTTGGGCCCCAAGAAGCATGAAAATCACTTTAAACATGCTAATTTTAGCTCTAACACTGATGATCCACCTACAAATGTGAACTGACGTTCAAAAATAAAACATTTGAAAACGGACCATTTTCCACATTTCTGAAGCATGACGTAATGGGGGGGTGTTATCTCTTTTGTCGAAAATCAGCCGTTTTTGCTCGAACATTAAATGCCTCCAAATGGTATTTAATTAACTTCCCGAGCCCCTGGAAGCATGAAAATCACTTTAAACATGCTAATTTTAGCTCTAACACTGATGATCCACCTACAAATGTGAACTGACATTCAAAAATAAAACATTTGAAAACGGACCATTTTCCACATTTCTGAAGCATGACGTAATGGGGGGGTGTTATCTCTTTTGTCGAAAATCAGCCGTTTTTGCTCGAACATTAAATGCCTCCAAATGGTATTTAATTAACTTCCCGAGCCCCTGGAAGCATGAAAATCACTTCAAACATGCTAATTTTAGCTCTAACACTGATGATCCACCTACAAATGTGAACTGACGTTCAAAAATAAAACATTTGAAAACGGACCATTTTCCACATTTCTGAAGCATGACGTAATGGGGGGGTGTTATCTCTTTTGTCGAAAATCAGCCGTTTTTGCTCGAACATTAAATGCCTCCAAATGGTATTTAATTAACTTCCCGGGCTGAAGAAACCCTTTTTGAGAACTCAGAGTGAGTAAATTGGCCATTTTCATGCACTTTTAACCATTCCATAAATCTTGTGTTTTGGGCCCCTGGAAGCATGAAAATCACTTTAAACATGCTAATTTTAGCTCTAACACTGATGATCCACCTACAAATGTGAACTGACGTTCAAAAATAAAACATTTGAAAACGGACCATTTTCCACATTTCTGAAGCATGACGTAATGGGGGGGTGTTATCTCTTTTGTCGAAAATCAGCCGTTTTTGCTCGAACATTAAATGCCTCCAAATGGTATTTAATTAACTTCCCGGGGTGAAGAAACCCTTTTTGAGAACTCAGAGTGAGTAAATTGGCCATTTTCATGCACTTTTAACCATTCCATAAATCTTGTGTTTTGGGCCCCTGGAAGCATGAAAATCACTTTAAACATGCTAATTTTAGCTCTAACACTGATGATCCACCTACAAATGTGAACTGACGTTCACAAATAAAACATTTGAAAACGGACCATTTTCCACATTTCTGAAGCATGACGTAATGGGGGGGTGTTATCTCTTTTGTCGAAAATCAGCCGTTTTTGCTCGAACATTAAATGCCTCCAAATGGTATTTAATTAACTTCCCGGGGTGAAGAAACCCTTTTGAGAACTCAGAGTGAGTAAATTGGCCATTTTCATGCACTTTTAACCATTCCATAAATCTTGTGTTTTGGGCCCCTGGAAGCATGAAAATCACTTTAAACATGCTAATTTTAGCTCTAACACTGATGATCCACCTACAAATGTGAACTGACGTTCAAAAATAAAACATTTGAAAACGGACCATTTTCCACATTTCTGAAGCATGACGTAATGGGGGGGTGTTATCTCTTTTGTCGAAAATCAGCCGTTTTTGCTCGAACATTAAATGCCTCCAAATGGTATTTAATTAACTTCCCGAGCCCCTGGAAGCATGAAAATCACTTTAAACATGCTAATTTTAGCTCTAACACTGATGATCCACCTACAAATGTGAACTGACGTTCAAAAATAAAACATTTGAAAACGGACCATTTTCCACATTTCTGAAGCATGACGTAATGGGGGGGTGTTATCTCTTTTGTCGAAAATCAGCCGTTTTTGCTCGAACATTAAATGCCTCCAAATGGTATTTAATTAACTTCCCGGGGTGAAGAAACCCTTTTTGAGAACTCAGAGTGAGTAAATTGGCCATTTTCATGCACTTTTAACCATTCCATAAATCTTGTGTTTTGGGCCCCTGGAAGCATGAAAATCACTTTAAACATGCTAATTTTAGCTCTAACACTGATGATCCACCTACAAATGTGAACTGACGTTCAAAAATAAAACATTTGAAAACGGACCATTTTCCACATTTCTGAAGCATGACGTAATGGGGGTGTTATCTCTTTTGTCGAAAATCAGCCGTTTTTGCTCAAACATTAAATGCCTCCAAATGGTATTTAATTAACTTCCCGAGCCCCTGGAAGCATGAAAATCACTTTAAACATGCTAATTTTAGCTCTAACACTGATGATCCACCTACAAATGTGAACTGACGTTCAAAAATAAAACATTTGAAAACGGACCATTTTCCACATTTCTGAAGCATGACGTAATGGGGGGGTGTTATCTCTTTTGTCGAAAATCAGCCGTTTTTGCTCGAACATTAAATGCCTCCAAATGGTATTTAATTAACTTCCCGGGGTGAAGAACCCCTTTTTGAGAACTCAGAGTGAGTAAATTGGCCATTTTCATGCACTTTTAACCATTCCATAAATCTTGTGTTTTGGGCCCCTGGAAGCATGAAAATCACTTTAAACATGCTAATTTTAGCTCTAACACTGATGATCCACCTACAAATGTGAACTGACGTTCAAAAATAAAACATTTGAAAACGGACCATTTTCCACATTTCTGAAGCATGACGTAATGGGGGGGTGTTATCTCTTTTGTCGAAAATCAGCCGTTTTTGCTCGAACATTAAATGCCTCCAAATGGTATTTAATTAACTTCCCGGGGTGAAGAAACCCTTTTTGAGAACTCAGAGTGAGTAAATTGGCCATTTTCATGCACTTTTAACCATTCCATAAATCTTGTGTTTTGGGCCCCTGGAAGCATGAAAATCACTTTAAACATGCTAATTTTAGCTCTAACACTGATGATCCACCTACAAATGTGAACTGACGTTCACAAATAAAACATTTGAAAACGGACCATTTTCCACATTTCTGAAGCATGACGTAATGGGGGGGTGTTATCTCTTTTGTCGAAAATCAGCCGTTTTTGCTCGAACATTAAATGCCTCCAAATGGTATTTAATTAACTTCCCGGGGTGAAGAAACCCTTTTTGAGAACTCAGAGTGAGTAAATTGGCCATTTTCATGCACTTTTACCATTCCATAAATCTTGTGTTTTGGGCCCCTGGAAGCATGAAAATCACTTTAAACATGCTAATTTTAGCTCTAACACTGATGATCCACCTACAAATGTGAACTGACGTTCAAAAATAAAACATTTGAAAACGGACCATTTTCCACATTTCTGAAGCATGACGTAATGGGGGGGTGTTATCTCTTTTGTCGAAAATCAGCCGTTTTTGCTCGAACATTAAATGCCTCCAAATGGTATTTAATTAACTTCCCGAGCCCCTGGAAGCATGAAAATCACTTTAAACATGCTAATTTTAGCTCTAACACTGATGATCCACCTACAAATGTGAACTGACGTTCAAAAATAAAACATTTGAAAACGGACCATTTTCCACATTTCTGAAGCATGACGTAATGGGGGGGTGTTATCTCTTTTGTCGAAAATCAGCCGTTTTTGCTCGAACATTAAATGCCTCCAAATGGTATTTAATTAACTTCCCGGGGTGAAGAAACCCTTTTTGAGAACTCAGAGTGAGTAAATTGGCCATTTTCATGCACTTTTAACCATTCCATAAATCTTGTGTTTTGGGCCCCTGGAAGCATGAAAATCACTTTAAACATGCTAATTTTAGCTCTAACACTGATGATCCACCTACAAATGTGAACTGACGTTCAAAAATAAAACATTTGAAAACGGACCATTTTCCACATTTCTGAAGCATGACGTAATGGGGGGGTGTTATCTCTTTTGTCGAAAATCAGCCGTTTTTGCTCGAACATTAAATGCCTCCAAATGGTATTTAATTAACTTCCCGGGGTGAAGAAACCCTTTTTGAGAACTCAGAGTGAGTAAATTGGCCATTTTCATGCACTTTTAACCATTCCATAAATCTTGTGTTTTGGGCCCCTGGAAGCATGAAAATCACTTTAAACATGCTAATTTTAGCTCTAACACTGATGATCCACCTACAAATGTGAACTGACGTTCAAAAATAAAACATTTGAAAACGGACCATTTTCCACATTTCTGAAGCATGACGTAATGGGGGGGTGTTATCTCTTTTGTCGAAAATCAGCCGTTTTTGCTCGAACATTAAATGCCTCCAAATGGTATTTAATTAACTTCCCGAGCCCCTGGAAGCATGAAAATCACTTTAAACATGCTAATTTTAGCTCTAACACTGATGATCCACCTACAAATGTGAACTGACGTTCAAAAATAAAACATTTGAAAACGGACCATTTTCCACATTTCTAAAGCATGACGTAATGGGGGGGTGTTATCTCTTTTGTCGAAAATCAGCCGTTTTTGCTCGAACATTAAATGCCTCCAAATGGTATTTAATTAACTTCCCGGGGTGAAGAAACCCTTTTTGAGAACTCAGAGTGAGTAAATTGGCCATTTTCATGCACTTTTAACCATTCCATAAATCTTGTGTTTTGGGCCCCAAGAAGCATGAAAATCACTTTAAACATGCTAATTTTAGCTCTAACACTGATGATCCACCTACAAATGTGAACTGACGTTCAAAAATAAAACATTTGAAAACGGACCATTTTCCACATTTCTGAAGCATGACGTAATGGGGGGGTGTTATCTCTTTTGTCGAAAATCAGCCGTTTTTGCTCGAACATTAAATGCCTCCAAATGGTATTTAATTAACTTCCCGGGGTGAAGAAACCCTTTTTGAGAACTCAGAGTGAGTAAATTGGCCATTTTCATGCACTTTTAACCATTCCATAAATCTTGTGTTTTGGGCCCCTGGAAGCATGAAAATCACTTTAAACATGCTAATTTTAGCTCTAACACTGATGATCCACCTACAAATGTGAACTGACGTTCAAAAATAAAACCTTTGAAAACGGACCATTTTCCACATTTCTGAAGCATGACGTAATGGGGGGGTGTTATCTCTTTTGTCGAAAATCAGCCGTTTTTGCTCGAACATTAAATGCCTCCAAATGGTATTTAATTAACTTCCCGGGGTGAAGAAACCCTTTTTGAGAACTCAGAGTGAGTAAATTGGCCATTTTCATGCACTTTTAACCATTCCATAAATCTTGTGTTTTGGGCCCCTGGAAGCATGAAAATCCCTTTAAACATGCTAATTTTAGCTCTAACACTGATGATCCACCTACAAATGTGAACTGACGTTCAAAAATAAAACATTTGAAAACGGACCATTTTCCACATTTCTGAAGCATGACGTAAAGGGGGGGGTGTTATCTCTTTTGTCGAAAATCAGCCGTTTTTGCTCTAACATTAAATGCCTCCAAATGGTATTTAATTAACTTCCCGGGGTGAAGAAACCCTTTTTGAGAACTCAGAGTGAGTAAATTGGCCATTTTCATGCACTTTTAACCATTCCATAAATCTTGTGTTTTGGGCCCCAAGAAGCATGAAAATCACTTTAAACATGCTAATTTTAGCTCTAACACTGATGATCCACCTACAAATGTGAACTGACGTTCAAAAATAAAACATTTGAAAACGGACCATTTTCCACATTTCTGAAGCATGACGTAATGGGCCATTTCGTAATGGGACATTTCTGAAGCATGACGTAGCGCCAAGAAACCTCTGGTGTTAGTGCGCTTAAGAAGTTTCACTTAACATAACATAACATAACATGGGGGGGTGTTATCTCTTTTGTCGAAAATCAGCCGTTTTTGCTCGAACATTAAATGCCTCCAAATTGTATTTAATTAACTTCCCGGGGTGAAGAAACCCTTTTTGAGAACTCAGAGTGAGTAAATTGGCCATTTTCATGCACTTTTAACCATTCCATAAATCTTGTGTTTTGGGCCCCTGGAAGCATGAAAATCACTTTAAACATGCTAATTTTAGCTCTAACACTGATGATCCACCTACAAATGTGAACTGACGTTCAAAAATAAAACATTTGAAAACTGACCATTTTCCACATTTCTGAAGCATGACGTAATGGGGGGGTGTTATCTCTTTTGTCGAAAATCAGCCGTTTTTGCTCAAACATTAAATGCCTCCAAATGGTATTTAATTAACTTCCCGAGCCCCTGGAAGCATGAAAATCACTTTAAACATGCTAATTTTAGCTCTAACACTGATGATCCACCTACAAATGTGAACTGACGTTCAAAAATAAAACATTTGAAAACGGACCATTTTCCACATTTCTGAAGCATGACGTAATGGGGGGGTGTTATCTCTTTTGTCGAAAATCAGCCGTTTTTGCTCGAACATTAAATGCCTCCAAATGGTATTTAATTAACTTCCCGAGCCCCTGGAAGCATGAAAATCACTTTAAACATGCTAATTTTAGCTCTAACACTGATGATCCACCTACAAATGTGAACTGACGTTCAAAAATAAAACATTTGAAAACGGACCATTTTCCACATTTCTGAAGCATGACGTAATGGGGGGGTGTTATCTCTTTTGTCGAAAATCAGCCGTTTTTGCTCGAACATTAAATGCCTCCAAATGGTATTTAATTAACTTCCCGAGCCCCTGGAAGCATGAAAATCACTTCAAACATGCTAATTTTAGCTCTAACACTGATGATCCACCTACAAATGTGAACTGACGTTCAAAAATAAAACATTTGAAAACGGACCATTTTCCACATTTCTGAAGCATGACGTAATGGGGGGGTGTTATCTCTTTTGTCGAAAATCAGCCGTTTTTGCTCGAACATTAAATGCCTCCAAATGGTATTTAATTAACTTCCCGGGGTGAAGAAACCCTTTTTGAGAACTCAGAGTGAGTAAATTGGCCATTTTCATGCACTTTTACCCATTCCATAAATCTTGTGTTTTGGGCCCCTGGAAGCATGAAAATCACTTTAAACATGCTAATTTTAGCTCTAACACTGATGATCCACCTACAAATGTGAACTGACGTTCAAAAATAAAACATTTGAAAACGGACCATTTTCCACATTTCTGAAGCATGACGTAATGGGGGGGGTGTTATCTCTTTTGTCGAAAATCAGCCGTTTTTGCTCGAACATTAAATGCCTCCAAATGGTATTTAATTAACTTCCCGGGGTGAAGAAACCCTTTTTGAGAACTCAGAGTGAGTAAATTGGCCATTTTCATGCACTTTTAACCATTCCATAAATCTTGTGTTTTGGGCCCCTGGAAGCATGAAAATCACTTTAAACATGCTAATTTTAGCTCTAACACTGATGATCCACCTACAAATGTGAACTGACGTTCACAAATAAAAAAAATTGAAAACGGACCATTTTCCACATTTCTGAAGCATGACGTAATGGGGGGGGGGTTATCTCTTTTGTCGAAAATCAGCCGTTTTTGCTCGAACATTAAATGCCTCCAAATGGTATTTAATTAACTTCCCGGGGTGAAGAAACCCTTTTTGAGAACTCAGAGTGAGTAAATTGGCCATTTTCATGCACTTTTAACCATTCCATAAATCTTGTGTTTTGGGCCCCTGGAAGCATGAAAATCACTTTAAACATGCTAATTTTAGCTCTAACACTGATGATCCACCTACAAATGTGAACTGACGTTCAAAAATAAAACATTTGAAAACGGACCATTTTCCACATTTCTGAAGCATGACGTAATGGGGGGG
Source organism: Lissotriton vulgaris (assembly GCF_964263255.1). Lineage (NCBI taxonomy): Eukaryota > Metazoa > Chordata > Amphibia > Caudata > Salamandridae > Lissotriton > Lissotriton vulgaris. Next base: position 53,441 of record NW_028241383.1, on the reverse strand, counting down.
TGTTATCTCTTTTGTCGAAAATCAGCCGTTTTTGCTCGAACATTAAATGCCTCCAAATGGTATTTAATTAACTTCTCGAGCCCCTGGAAGCATGAAAATCACTTTAAACATGCTAATTTTAGCTCTAACACTGATGATCCACCTACAAATGTGAACTGACGTTCAAAAATAAAACATTTGAAAACGGACCATTTTCCACATTTCTGAAGCATGACGTAATGGGGGGGTGTTATCTCTTTTGTCGAAAATCAGCCGTTTTTGCTCGAACATTAAATGCCTCCAAATGGTATTTAATTAACTTCCCGGGGTGAAGAAACCCTTTTTGAGAACTCAGAGTGAGTAAATTCGCCATTTTCATGCACTTTTAACCATTCCATAAATCTTGTGTTTTGGGCCCCTGGAAGCATGAAAATCACTTTAAACATGCTAATTTTAGCTCTAACACTGATGATCCACCTACAAATGTGAACTGACGTTCAAAAATAAAACATTTGAAAACGGACCATTTTCCACATTTCTGAAGCATGACGTAATGGGGGGGTGTTATCTCTTTTGTCGAAAATCAGCCGTTTTTGCTCGAACATTAAATGCCTCCAAATGGTATTTAATTAACTTCCCGGGGTGAAGAAACCCTTTTTGAGAACTCAGAGTGAGTAAATTGGCCATTTTCATGCACTTTTAACCATTCCATAAATCTTGTGTTTTGGGCCCCTGGAAGCATGAAAATCACTTTAAACATGCTAATTTTAGCTCTAACACTGATGATCCACCTACAAATGTGAACTGACGTTCAAAAATAAAACATTTGAAAACGGACCATTTTCCACATTTCTGAAGCATGACGTAATGGGGGGGTGTTATCTCTTTTGTCGAAAATCAGCCGTTTTTGCTCTAACATTAAATGCCTCCAAATGGTATTTAATTAACTTCCCGAGCCCCTGGAAGCATGAAAATCACTTTAAACATGCTAATTTTAGCTCTAACACTGATGATCCACCTACAAATGTGAACTGACGTTCAAAAATAAAACATTTGAAAACGGACCATTTTCCACATTTCTGAAGCATGACGTAATGGGGGGGTGTTATCTCTTTTGTCGAAAATCAGCCGTTTTTGCTCGAACATTAAATGCCTCCAAATGGTATTTAATTAACTTCCCGGGGTGAAGAAACCCTTTTTGAGAACTCAGAGTGAGTAAATTGGCCATTTTCATGCACTTTTAACCATTCCATAAATCTTGTGTTTTGGGCCCCTGGAAGCATGAAAATCACTTTAAACATGCTAATTTTAGCTCTAACACTGATGATCCACCTACAAATGTGAACTGACGTTCAAAAATAAAACATTTGAAAACGGACCATTTTCCACATTTCTGAAGCATGACGTAATGGGGGGGTGTTATCTCTTTTGTCGAAAATCAGCCGTTTTTGCTCGAACATTAAATGCCTCCAAATGGTATTTAATTAACTTCCCGGGGTGAAGAAACCCTTTTTGAGAACTCAGAGTGAGTAAATTGTCCATTTTCATGCACTTTTAACCATTCCATAAATCTTGTGTTTTGGGCCCCTGGAAGCATGAAAATCACTTTAAACATGCTAATTTTAGCTCTAACACTGATGATCCACCTACAAATGTGAACTGACGTTCAAAAATAAAACATTTGAAAACGGACCATTTTCCACATTTCTGAAGCATGACGTAATGGGGGGGTGTTATCTCTTTTGTCGAAAATCAGCCGTTTTTGCTCTAACATTAAATGCCTCCAAATGGTATTTAATTAACTTCCCGGGGTGAAGAAACCCTTTTTGAGAACTCAGAGTGAGTAAATTGGCCATTTTCATGCACTTTTAACCATTCCATAAATCTTGTGTTTTGGGCCCCAAGAAGCATGAAAATCACTTTAAACATGCTAATTTTAGCTCTAACACTGATGATCCACCTACAAATGTGAACTGACGTTCAAAAATAAAACATTTGAAAACGGACCATTTTCCACATTTCTGAAGCATGACGTAATGGGGGGGTGTTATCTCTTTTGTCGAAAATCAGCCGTTTTTGCTCGAACATTAAATGCCTCCAAATGGTATTTAATTAACTTCCCGGGGTGAAGAAACCCTTTTTGAGAACTCAGAGTGAGTAAATTGGCCATTTTCATGCACTTTTAACCATTCCATAAATCTTGTGTTTTGGGCCCCTGGAAGCATGAAAATCACTTTAAACATGCTAATTTTAGCTCTAACACTGATGATCCACCTACAAATGTGAACTGACGTTCAAAAATAAAACATTTGAAAATGGACCATTTTCCACATTTCTGAAGCATGACGTAATGGGGGGGTGTTATCTCTTTTGTCGACAATCAGCCGTTTTTGCTCGAACATTAAATGCCTCCAAATGGTATTTAATTAACTTCCCGGGGTGAAGAAACCCTTTTTGAGAACTCAGAGTGAGTAAAATGGCCATTTTCATGCACTTTTAACCATTCCATAAATCTTGTGTTTTGGGCCCCTGGAAGCATGAAAATCACTTTAAACGTGCTAATTTTAGCTCTAACACTGATGATCCACCTACAAATGTGAACTGACGTTCAAAAATAAAACATTTGAAAACGGACCATTTTCCACATTTCTGAAGCATGACGTAATGGGGGGGTGTTATCTCTTTTGTCGAAAATCAGCCGTTTTTGCTCGAACATTAAATGCCTCCAAATGGTATTTAATTAACTTCCCGGGGTGAAGTAACCCTTTTTGAGAACTCAGAGTGAGTAAATTGGCCATTTTCATGCACTTTTAACCATTCCATAAATCTTGTGTTTTGGGCCCCTGGAAGCATGAAAATCACTTTAAACATGCTAATTTTAGCTCTAACACTGATGATCCACCTACAAATGTGAACTAACGTTCAAAAATAAAACATTTGAAAACGGACCATTTTCCACATTTCTGAAGCATGACGTAATGGGGGGGTGTTATCTCTTTTGTCGAAAATCAGCCGTTTTTGCTCGAACATTAAATGCCTCCAAATGGTATTTAATTAACTTCCCGGGGTGAAGAAACCCTTTTTGAGAACTCAGAGTGAGTAAATTGGCCATTTTCATGCACTTTTAACCATTCCATAAATCTTGTGTTTTGGGCCCCTGGAAGCATGAAAATCACTTTAAACATGCTAATTTTAGCTCTAACACTGATGATCCACCTACAAATGTGAACTGACGTTCAAAAATAAAACATTTGAAAACGGACCATTTTCCACATTTCTGAAGCATGACGTAATGGGGGGGTGTTATCTCTTTTGTCGAAAATCAGCCGTTTTTGCTCGAACATTAAATGCCTCCAAATGGTATTTAATTAACTTCCCGGGGTGAAGAAACCCTTTTTGAGAACTCAGAGTGAGTAAATTGGCCATTTTCATGCACTTTTAACCATTCCATAAATCTTGTGTTTTGGGCCCCTGGAAGCATGAAAATCACTTTAAACATGCTAATTTTAGCTCTAACACTGATGATCCACCTACAAATGTGAACTGACGTTCAAAAATAAAACATTTGAAAACGGACCATTTTCCACATTTCTGAAGCATGACGTAATGGGGGGGTGTTATCTCTTTTGTCGAAAATCAGCCGTTTTTGCTCGAACATTAAATGCCTCCAAATGGTATTTAATTAACTTCCCGGGGTGAAGAAACCCTTTTTGAGAACTCAGAGTGAGTAAATTGGCCATTTTCATGCACTTTTAACCATTCCATAAATCTTGTGTTTTGGGCCCCTGGAAGCATGAAAATCACTTTAAACATGCTAATTTTAGCTCTAACACTGATGATCCACCTACAAATGTGAACTGATGTTCAAAAATAAAACATTTGAAAACGGACCATTTTCCACATTTCTGAAGCATGACGTAATGGGGGGGTGTTATCTCTTTTGTCGAAAATCAGCCGTTTTTGCTCTAACATTAAATGCCTCCAAATGGTATTTAATTAACTTCCCGGGGTGAAGAAACCCTTTTTGAGAACTCAGAGTGAGTAAATTGGCCATTTTCATGCACTTTTAACCATTCCATAAATCTTGTGTTTTGGGCCCCTGGAAGCATGAAAATCACTTTAAACATGCTAATTTTAGCTCTAACACTGATGATCCACCTACAAATGTGAACTGACGTTCAAAAATAAAACATTTGAAAACGGACCATTTTCCACATTTCTGAAGCATGACGTAATGGGGGGGTGTTATCTCTTTTGTCGAAAATCAGCCGTTTTTGCTCTAACATTAAATGCCTCCAAATGGTATTTAATTAACTTCCCGAGCCCCTGGAAGCATGAAAATCACTTTAAACATGCTAATTTTAGCTCTAACACTGATGATCCACCTACAAATGTGAACTGACGTTCAAAAATAAAACATTTGAAAACGGACCATTTTCCACATTTCTGAAGCATGACGTAATGGGGGGGTGTTATCTCTTTTGTCGAAAATCAGCCGTTTTTGCTCGAACATTAAATGCCTCCAAATGGTATTTAATTAACTTCCCGAGCCCCTGGAAGCATGAAAATCACTTTAAACATGCTAATTTTAGCTCTAACACTGATGATCCACCTACAAATGTGAACTGACGTTCAAAAATAAAACATTTGAAAACGGACCATTTTCCACATTTCTGAAGCATGACGTAATGGGGGGGTGTTATCTCTTTTGTCGAAAATCAGCCGTTTTTGCTCGAACATTAAATGCCTCCAAATGGTATTTAATTAACTTCCCGAGCCCCTGGAAGCATGAAAATCACTTTAAACATGCTAATTTTAGCTCTAACACTGATGATCCACCTACAAATGTGAACTGACGTTCAAAAATAAAACATTTGAAAACGGACCATTTTCCACATTTCTGAAGCATGACGTAATGGGGGGGTGTTATCTCTTTTGTCGAAAATCTGCTGTTTTTGCTCTAACATTAAATGCCTCCAAATGGTATTTAATTAACTTCCCGGGGTGAAGAAACCTTTTTGAGAACTCAGAGTGAGTAAATTGGCCATTTTCATGCACTTTTAACCATTCCATAAATCTTGTGTTTTGGGCCCCTGGAAGTATGAAAATCACTTTAAACATGCTAATTTTAGCTCTAACACTGATGATCCACCTACAAATGTGAACTGACGTTCAAAAATAAAACATTTGAAAACGGACCATTTTCCACATTTCTGAAGCATGACGTAATGGGGGGGTGTTATCTCTTTTGTCGAAAATCAGCCGTTTTTGCTCTAACATTAAATGCCTCCAAATGGTATTTAATTAACTTCCCGAGCCCCTGGAAGCATGAAAATCACTTTAAACATGCTAATTTTAGCTCTAACACTGATGATCCACCTACAAATGTGAACTGACGTTCAAAAATAAAACATTTGAAAACGGACCATTTTCCACATTTCTGAAGCATGACGTAATGGGGGGGTGTTATCTCTTTTGTCGAAAATCAGCCGTTTTTGCTCTAACATTAAATGCCTCCAAATGGTATTTAATTAACTTCCCGAGCCCCTGGAAGCATGAAAATCACTTTAAACATGCTAATTTTAGCTCTAACACTGATGATCCACCTACAAATGTGAACTGACGTTCAAAAATAAAACATTTGAAAACGGACCATTTTCCACATTTCTGAAGCATGACGTAATGGGGGGGTGTTATCTCTTTTGTCGAAAATCAGCCGTTTTTGCTCGAACATTAAATGCCTCCAAATGGTATTTAATTAACTTCCCGAGCCCCTGGAAGCATGAAAATCACTTTAAACATGCTAATTTTAGCTCTAACACTGATGATCCACCTACAAATGTGAACTGACGTTCAAAAATAAAACATTTGAAAACGGACCATTTTCCACATTTCTGAAGCATGACGTAATGGGGGGGCGTTATCTCTTTTGTCGAAAATCAGCCGTTTTTGCTCTAACATTAAATGCCTCCAAATGGTATTTAATTAACTTCCCGAGCCCCTGGAAGCATGAAAATCACTTTAAACATGCTAATTTTAGCTCTAACACTGATGATCCACCTACAAATGTGAACTGACGTTCAAAAATAAAACATTTGAAAACGGACCATTTTCCACATTTCTGAAGCACGACGTAATGGGGGGGTGTTATCTCTTTTGTCGAAAATCAGCCGTTTTTGCTCGAACATTAAATGCCTCCAAATGGTATTTAATTAACTTCCCGAGCCCCTGGAAGCATGAAAATCACTTTAAACATGCTAATTTTAGCTCTAACACAGATGATCCACCTACAAATGTGAACTGACGTTCAAAAATAAAACATTTGAAAACGGACCATTTTCCACATTTCTGAAGCATGACGTAATGGGGGGGTGTTATCTCTTTTGTCGAAAATCAGCCGTTTTTGCTCGAACATTAAATGCCTCCAAATGGTATTTAATTAACTTCCCGGGGTGAAGAAACCCTTTTTGAGAACTCAGAGTGAGTAAATTGGCCATTTTCATGCACTTTTAACCATTCCATAAATCTTGTGTTTTGGGCCCCTGGAAGCATGAAAATCACTTTAAACATGCTAATTTTAGCTCTAACACTGATGATCCACCTACAAATGTGAACTGACGTTCAAAAATAAAACATTTGAAAACGGACCATTTTCCACATTTCTGAAGCATGACGTAATGGGGGGGTGTTATCTCTTTTGTCGAAAATCAGCCGTTTTTGCTCTAACATTAAATGCCTCCAAATGGTATTTAATTAACTTCCCGGGGTGAAGAAACCCTTTTTGAGAACTCAGAGTGAGTAAATTGGCCATTTTCATGCACTTTTAACCATTCCATAAATCTTGTGTTTTGGGCCCCTGGAAGCATGAAAATCACTTTAAACATGCTAATTTTAGCTCTAACACTGATGATCCACCTACAAATGTGAACTGACGTTCAAAAATAAAACATTTGAAAACGGACCATTTTCCACATTTCTGAAGCATGACGTAATGGGGGGGTGTTATCTCTTTTGTCGAAAATCAGCCGTTTTTGCTCTAACATTAAATGCCTCCAAATGGTATTTAATTAACTTCCCGAGCCCCTGGAAGCATGAAAATCACTTTAAACATGCTAATTTTAGCCCTAACACTGATGATCCACCTACAAATGTGAACTGACGTTCAAAAATAAAACATTTGAAAACGGACCATTTTCCACATTTCTGAAGCATGACGTAATGGGGGGGTGTTATCTCTTTTGTCGAAAATCAGCCATTTTTGCTCGAACATTAAATGCCTCCAAATGGTATTTAATTCACTTCCCGAGCCCCTGGAAGCATGAAAATCACTTTAAACATGCTAATTTTAGCTCTAACACTGATGATCCACCTACAAATGTGAACTGACGTTCAAAAATAAAACATTTGAAAACGGACCATTTTCCACATTTCTGAAGCATGACGTAATGGGGGGGTGTTATCTCTTTTGTCGAAAATCAGCCGTTTTTGCTCGAACATTAAATGCCTCCAAATGGTATTTAATTAACTTCCCGGGGTGAAGAAACCCTTTTTGAGAACTCAGAGTGAGTAAATTGGCCATTTTCATGCACTTTTAACCATTCCATAAATCTTGTGTTTTGGGCCCCTGGAAGCATGAAAATCACTTTAAACATGCTAATTTTAGCTCTAACACTGAAGATCCACCTACAAATGTGAACTGACGTTCAAAAATAAAACATTTGAAAACGGACCATTTTCCACATTTCTGAAGCATGACGTAATGGGGGGGTGTTATCTCTTTTGTCGAAAATCAGCCGTTTTTGCTCTAACATTAAATGCCTCCAAATGGTATTTAATTAACTTCCCGAGCCCCTGGAAGCATGAAAATCACTTTAAACATGCTAATTTTAGCTCTAACACTGATGATCCACCTACAAATGTGAACTGACGTTCAAAAATAAAACATTTGAAAACGGACCATTTTCCACATTTCTGAAGCATGACGTAATGGGGGGGTGTTATCTCTTTTGTCGAAAATCAGCCGTTTTTGCTCGAACATTAAATGCCTCCAAATGGTATTTAATTAACTTCCCGAGCCCCTGGAAGCATGAAAATCACTTTAAACATGCTAATTTTAGCTCTAACACTGATGATCCACCTACAAATGTGAACTGACGTTCAAAAATAAAACATTTGAAAACGGACCATTTTCCACATTTCTGAAGCATGACGTAATGGGGGGGTGTTATCTCTTTTGTCGAAAATCAGCCGTTTTTGCTCGAACATTAAATGCCTCCAAATGGTATTTAATTAACTTCCCGAGCCCCTGGAAGCATGAAAATCACTTTAAACATGCTAATTTTAGCTCTAACACTGATGATCCACCTACAAATGTGAACTGACGTTCAAAAATAAAACATTTGAAAACGGACCATTTTCCACATTTCTGAAGCATGACGTAATGGGGGGGTGTTATCTCTTTTGTCGAAAATCAGCCGTTTTTGCTCGAACATTAAATGCCTCCAAATGGTATTTAATTAACTTCCCGGGGTGAAGAAACCCTTTTTGAGAACTCAGAGTGAGTAAATTGGCCATTTTCATGCACTTTTAACCATTCCATAAATCTTGTGTTTTGGGCCCCTGGAAGCATGAAAATCACTTTAAACATGCTAATTTTAGCTCTAACACTGATGATCCACCTACAAATGTGAACTGACGTTCAAAAATAAAACATTTGAAAACGGACCATTTTCCACATTTCTGAAGCACGACGTAATGGGGGGGTGTTATCTCTTTTGTCGAAAATCAGCCGTTTTTGCTCGAACATTAAATGCCTCCAAATGGTATTTAATTAACTTCCCGAGCCCCTGGAAGCATGAAAATCACTTTAAACATGCTAATTTTAGCTCTAACACTGATGATCCACCTACAAATGTGAACTGACGTTCAAAAATAAAACATTTGAAAACGGACCATTTTCCACATTTCTGAAGCATGACGTAATGGGGGGGTGTTATCTCTTTTGTCGAAAATCAGCCGTTTTTGCTCTAACATTAAATGCCTCCAAATGGTATTTAATTAACTTCCCGAGCCCCTGGAAGCATGAAAATCACTTTAAACATGCTAATTTTAGCTCTAACACTGATGATCCACCTACAAATGTGAACTGACGTTCAAAAATAAAACATTTGAAAACGGACCATTTTCCACATTTCTGAAGCATGACGTAATGGGGGGGTGTTATCTCTTTTGTCGAAAATCAGCCGTTTTTGCTCTAACATTAAATGCCTCCAAATGGTATTTAATTAACTTCCCGAGCCCCTGGAAGCATGAAAATCACTTTAAACATGCTAATTTTAGCTCTAACACTGATGATCCACCTACAAATGTGAACTGACGTTCAAAAATAAAACATTTGAAAACGGACCATTTTCCACATTTCTGAAGCATGACGTAATGGGGGGGTGTTATCTCTTTTGTCGAAAATCAGCCGTTTTTGCTCGAACATTAAATGCCTCCAAATGGTATTTAATTAACTTCCCGAGCCCCTGGAAGCATGAAAATCACTTTAAACATGCTAATTTTAGCTCTAACACTGATGATCCACCTACAAATGTGAACTGACGTTCAAAAATAAAACATTTGAAAACGGACCATTTTCCACATTTCTGAAGCATGACGTAATGGGGGGGCGTTATCTCTTTTGTCGAAAATCAGCCGTTTTTGCTCTAACATTAAATGCCTCCAAATGGTATTTAATTAACTTCCCGAGCCCCTGGAAGCATGAAAATCACTTTAAACATGCTAATTTTAGCTCTAACACTGATGATCCACCTACAAATGTGAACTGACGTTCAAAAATAAAACATTTGAAAACGGACCATTTTCCACATTTCTGAAGCACGACGTAATGGGGGGGTGTTATCTCTTTTGTCGAAAATCAGCCGTTTTTGCTCGAACATTAAATGCCTCCAAATGGTATTTAATTAACTTCCCGAGCCCCTGGAAGCATGAAAATCACTTTAAACATGCTAATTTTAGCTCTAACACTGATGATCCACCTACAAATGTGAACTGACGTTCAAAAATAAAACATTTGAAAACGGACCATTTTCCACATTTCTGAAGCATGACGTAATGGGGGGGTGTTATCTCTTTTGTCGAAAATCAGCCGTTTTTGCTCGAACATTAAATGCCTCCAAATGGTATTTAATTAACTTCCCGGGGTGAAGAAACCCTTTTTGAGAACTCAGAGTGAGTAAATTGGCCATTTTCATGCACTTTTAACCATTCCATAAATCTTGTGTTTTGGGCCCCTGGAAGCATGAAAATCACTTTAAACATGCTAATTTTAGCTCTAACACTGATGATCCACCTACAAATGTGAACTGACGTTCAAAAATAAAACATTTGAAAACGGACCATTTTCCACATTTCTGAAGCATGACGTAATGGGGGGGTGTTATCTCTTTTGTCGAAAATCAGCCGTTTTTGCTCTAACATTAAATGCCTCCAAATGGTATTTAATTAACTTCCCGGGGTGAAGAAACCCTTTTTGAGAACTCAGAGTGAGTAAATTGGCCATTTTCATGCACTTTTAACCATTCCATAAATCTTGTGTTTTGGGCCCCTGGAAGCATGAAAATCACTTTAAACATGCTAATTTTAGCTCTAACACTGATGATCCACCTACAAATGTGAACTGACGTTCAAAAATAAAACATTTGAAAACGGACCATTTTCCACATTTCTGAAGCATGACGTAATGGGGGGGTGTTATCTCTTTTGTCGAAAATCAGCCGTTTTTGCTCTAACATTAAATGCCTCCAAATGGTATTTAATTAACTTCCCGAGCCCCTGGAAGCATGAAAATCACTTTAAACATGCTAATTTTAGCCCTAACACTGATGATCCACCTACAAATGTGAACTGACGTTCAAAAATAAAACATTTGAAAACGGACCATTTTCCACATTTCTGAAGCATGACGTAATGGGGGGGTGTTATCTCTTTTGTCGAAAATCAGCTGTTTTTGCTCGAACATTAAATGCCTCCAAATGGTATTTAATTAACTTCCCGAGCCCCTGGAAGCATGAAAATCACTTTAAACATGCTAATTTTAGCTATAACACTGATGATCCACCTACAAATGTGAACTGACGTTCAAAAATAAAACATTTGAAAACGGACCATTTTCCACATTTCTGAAGCATGACGTAATGGGGGGGTGTTATCTCTTTTGTCGAAAATCAGCCGTTTTTGCTCGAACATTAAATGCCTCCAAATGGTATTTAATTAACTTCCCGGGGTGAAGAAACCCTTTTTGAGAACTCAGAGTGAGTAAATTGGCCATTTTCATGCACTTTTAACCATTCCATAAATCTTGTGTTTTGGGCCCCTGGAAGCATGAAAATCACTTTAAACATGCTAATTTTAGCTCTAACACTGATGATCCACCTACAAATGTGAACTGACGTTCAAAAATAAAACATTTGAAAACGGACCATTTTCCACATTTCTGAAGCATGACGTAATGGGGGGGTGTTATCTCTTTTGTCGAAAATCAGCCGTTTTTGCTCTAACATTAAATGCCTCCAAATGGTATTTAATTAACTTCCCGAGCCCCTGGAAGCATGAAAATCACTTTAAACATGCTAATTTTAGCTCTAACACTGATGATCCACCTACAAATGTGAACTGACGTTCAAAAATAAAACATTTGAAAACGGACCATTTTCCACATTTCTGAAGCATGACGTAATGGGGGGGTGTTATCTCTTTTGTCGAAAATCAGCCGTTTTTGCTCGAACATTAAATGCCTCCAAATGGTATTTAATTAACTTCCCGAGCCCCTGGAAGCATGAAAATCACTTTAAACATGCTAATTTTAGCTCTAACACTGATGATCCACCTACAAATGTGAACTGACGTTCAAAAATAAAACATTTGAAAACGGACCATTTTCCACATTTCTGAAGCATGACGTAATGGGGGGGTGTTATCTCTTTTGTCGAAAATCAGCCGTTTTTGCTCGAACATGAAATGCCTCCAAATGGTATTTAATTAACTTCCCGAGCCCCTGGAAGCATGAAAATCACTTTAAACATGCTAATTTTAGCTCTAACACTGATGATCCACCTACAAATGTGAACTGACGTTCAAAAATAAAACATTTGAAAACGGACCATTTTCCACATTTCTGAAGCATGACGTAATGGGGAGGTGTTATCTCTTTTGTCGAAAATCAGCCGTTTTTGCTCTAACATTAAATGCCTCCAAATGGTATTTAATTAACTTCCCGAGCCCCTGGAAGCATGAAAATCACTTTAAACATGCTAATTTTAGCTCTAACACTGATGATCCACCTACAAATGTGAACTGACGTTCAAAAATAAAACATTTGAAAACGGACCATTTTCCACATTTCTGAAGCATGACGTAATGGGGGGGTGTTATCTCTTTTGTCGAAAATCAGCCGTTTTTGCTCTAACATTAAATGCCTCCAAATGGTATTTAATTAACTTCCCGAGCCCCTGGAAGCATGAAAATCACTTTAAACATGCTAATTTTAGCTCTAACACTGATGATCCACCTACAAATGTGAACTGACGTTCAAAAATAAAACATTTGAAAACGGACCATTTTCCACATTTCTGAAGCACGACGTAATGGGGGGGTGTTATCTCTTTTGTCGAAAATCAGCCGTTTTTGCCCGAACATTAAATGCCTCCAAATGGTATTTAATTAACTTCCCGAGCCCCTGGAAGCATGAAAATCACTTTAAACATGCTAATTTTAGCTCTAACACTGATGATCCACCTACAAATGTGAACTGACGTTCAAAAATAAAACATTTGAAAACGGACCATTTTCCACATTTCTGAAGCATGACGTAATGGGGGGGTGTTATCTCTTTTGTCGAAAATCAGCCGTTTTTGCTCGAACATTAAATGCCTCCAAATGGTATTTAATTAACTTCCCGGGGTGAAGAAACCCTTTTTGAGAACTCAGAGTGAGTAAATTGGCCATTTTCATGCACTTTTAACCATTCCATAAATCTTGTGTTTTGGGCCCCTGGAAGCATGAAAATCACTTTAAACATGCTAATTTTAGCTCTAACACTGATGATCCACCTACAAATGTGAACTGACGTTCAAAAATAAAACATTTGAAAACGGACCATTTTCCACATTTCTGAAGCATGACGTAATGGGGGGGTGTTATCTCTTTTGTCGAAAATCAGCCGTTTTTGCTCTAACATTAAATGCCTCCAAATGGTATTTAATTAACTTCCCGGGGTGAAGAAACCCTTTTTGAGAACTCAGAGTGAGTAAATTGGCCATTTTCATGCACTTTTAACCATTCCATAAATCTTGTGTTTTGGGCCCCTGGAAGCATGAAAATCACTTTAAACATGCTAATTTTAGCTCTAACACTGATGATCCACCTACAAATGTGAATTGACGTTCAAAAATAAAACATTTGAAAACGGACCATTTTCCACATTTCTGAAGCATGACGTAATGGGGGGTGTTATCTCTTTTGTCGAAAATCAGCCGTTTTTGCTCGAACATTAAATGCCTCCAAATGGTATTTAATTAACTTCCCGAGCCCCTGGAAGCATGAAAATCACTTTAAACATGCTAATTTTAGCTCTAACACTGATGATCCACCTACAAATGTGAACTGACGTTCAAAAATAAAACATTTGAAAACGGACCATTTTCCACATTTCTGAAGCATGACGTAATGGGGGGGTGTTATCTCTTTTGTCGAAAATCAGCCGTTTTTGCTCGAACATTAAATGCCTCCAAATGGTATTTAATTAACTTCCCGGGGTGAAGAAACCCTTTTTGAGAACTCAGAGTGAGTAAATTGGCCATTTTCATGCACTTTTAACCATTCCATAAATCTTGTGTTTTGGGCCCCTGGAAGCATGAAAATCACTTTAAACATGCTAATTTTAGCTCTAACACTGATGATGCACCTACAAATGTGAACTGACGTTCAAAAATAAAACATTTGAAAACGGACCATTTTCCACATTTCTGAAGCATGACGTAATGGGGGGGTGTTATCTCTTTTGTCGAAAATCAGCCGTTTTTGCTCGAACATTAAATGCCTCCAAATGGTATTTAATTAACTTCCCGGGGTGAAGAAACCCTTTTTGAGAACTCAGAGTGAGTAAATTGGCCATTTTCATGCACTTTTAACCATTCCATAAATCTTGTGTTTTGGGCCCCTGGAAGCATGAAAATCACTTTAAACATGCTAATTTTAGCTCTAACACTGATGATCCACCTACAAATGTGAACTGACGTTCAAAAATAAAACATTTGAAAACGGACCATTTTCCACATTTCTGAAGCATGACGTAATGGGGGGGTGTTATCTCTTTTGTCGAAAATCAGCCGTTTTTGCTCGAACATTAAATGCCTCCAAATGGTATTTAATTAACTTCCCGAGCCCCTGGAAGCATGAAAATCACTTTAAACATGCTAATTTTAGCTCTAACACTGATGATCCACCTACAAATGTGAACTGACGTTCAAAAATAAAACATTTGAAAACGGACCATTTTCCACATTTCTGAAGCATGACGTAATGGGGGGGTGTTATCTCTTTTGTCGAAAATCAGCCGTTTTTGCTCGAACATTAAATGCCTCCAAATGGTATTTAATTAACTTCCCGGGGTGAAGAAACCCTTTTTGAGAACTCAGAGTGAGTAAATTGGCCATTTTAATGCACTTTTAACCATTCCATAAATCTTGTGTTTTGGGCCCCTGGAAGCATGAAAATCACTTTAAACATGCTAATTTTAGCTCTAACACTGATGATCCACCTACAAATGTGAACTGACGTTCAAAAATAAAACATTTGAAAACGGACCATTTTCCACATTTCTGAAGCATGACGTAATGGGGGGGTGTTATCTCTTTTGTCGAAAATCAGCCGTTTTTGCTCGAACATTAAATGCCTCCAAATGGTATTTAATTAACTTCCCGAGCCCCTGGAAGCATGAAAATCACTTTAAACATGCTAATTTTAGCTCTAACACTGATGATCCACCTACAAATGTGAACTGACGTTCAAAAATAAAACATTTGAAAACGGACCATTTTCCACATTTCTGAAGCATGACGTAATGGGGGGGTGTTATCTCTTTTGTCGAAAATCAGCCGTTTTTGCTCGAACATTAAATGCCTCCAAATGGTATTTAATTAACTTCCCGAGCCCCTGGAAGCATGAAAATCACTTTAAACATGCTAATTTTAGCTCTAACATTGATGATCCACCTACACATGTGAACTGACGTTCAAAAATAAAACATTTGAAAACGGACCATTTTCCACATTTCTGAAGCATGACGTAATGGGGGGGTGTTATCTCTTTTGTCGAAAATCAGCCGTTTTTGCTCTAACATTAAATGCCTCCAAATGGTATTTAATTAACTTCCCGAGCCCCTGGAAGCATGAAAATCACTTTAAACATGCTAATTTTAGCTCTAACACTGATGATCCACCTACAAATGTGAACTGACGTTCAAAAATAAAACATTTGAAAACGGACCATTTTCCACATTTCTGAAGCATGACGTAATGGGGGGGTGTTATCTCTTTTGTCGAAAATCAGCCGTTTTTGCTCGAACATTAAATGCCTCCAAATGGTATTTAATTAACTTCCCGGGGTGAAGAAACCCTTTTTGAGAACTCAGAGTGAGTAAATTGGCCATTTTCATGCACTTTTAACCATTCCATAAATCTTGTGTTTTGGGCCCCTGGAAGCATGAAAATCACTTTAAACATGCTAATTTTAGCTCTAACACTGATGATCCACCTACAAATGTGAACTGACGTTCAAAAATAAAACATTTGAAAACGGACCATTTTCCACATTTCTGAAGCATGACGTAATGGGGGGGTGTTATCTCTTTTGTCGAAAATCAGCCGTTTTTGCTCGAACATTAAATGCCTCCAAATGGTATTTAATTAACTTCCCGAGCCCCTGGAAGCATGAAAATCACTTTAAACATGCTAATTTTAGCTCTAACACTGATGATCCACCTACAAATGTGAACTGACGTTCAAAAATAAAACATTTGAAAACGGACCATTTTCCACATTTCTGAAGCATGACGTAATGGGGGGGTGTTATCTCTTTTGTCGAAAATCAGCCGTTTTTGCTCTAACATTAAATGCCTCCAAATGGTATTTAATTAACTTCCCGAGCCCCTGGATGCATGAAAATCACTTTAAACATGCTAATTTTAGCTCTAACACTGATGATCCACCTACAAATGTGAACTGACGTTCAAAAATAAAACATTTGAAAACGGACCCTTTTCCACATTTCTGAAGCATGACGTAATGGGGGGGTGTTATCTCTTTTGTCGAAAATCAGCCGTTTTTGCTCTAACATTAAATGCCTCCAAATGGTATTTAATTAACTTCCCGAGCCCCTGGAAGCATGAAAATCACTTTAAACATGCTAATTTTAGCTCTAACACTGATGATCCACCTACAAATGTGAACTGACGTTCAAAAATAAAACATTTGAAAACGGACCATTTTCCACATTTCTGAAGCATGACGTAATGGGGGGGTGTTATCTCTTTTGTCGAAAATCAGCCGTTTTTGCTCGAACATTAAATGCCTCCAAATGGTATTTAATTAACTTCCCGGGGTGAAGAAACCCTTTTTGAGAACTCAGAGTGAGTAAATTGGCCATTTTCATGCACTTTTAACCATTCCATAAATCTTGTGTTTTGGGCCCCTGGAAGCATGAAAATCACTTTAAACATGCTAATTTTAGCTCTAACACTGATGATCCACCTACAAATGTGAACTGACGTTCAAAAATAAAACATTTGAAAACGGACCATTTTCCACATTTCTGAAGCATGACGTAATGGGGGGGTGTTATCTCTTTTGTCGAAAATCAGCCGTTTTTGCTCGAACATTAAATGCCTCCAAATGGTATTTAATTAACTTCCCGAGCCCCTGGAAGCATGAAAATCACTTTAAACATGCTAATTTTAGCTCTAACACTGATGATCCACCTACAAATGTGAACTGACGTTCAAAAATAAAACATTTGAAAACGGACCATTTTCCACATTTCTGAAGCATGACGTAATGGGGGGGTGTTATCTCTTTTGTCGAAAATCAGCCGTTTTTGCTCGAACATTAAATGCCTCCAAATGGTATTTAATTAACTTCCCGAGCCCCTGGAAGCATGAAAATCACTTTAAACATGCTAATTTTAGCTCTAACACTGATGATCCACCTACAAATGTGAACTGACGTTCAAAAATAAAACATTTGAAAACGGACCATTTTCCACATTTCTGAAGCATGACGTAATGGGGGGGTGTTATCTCTTTTGTCGAAAATCAGCCGTTTTTGCTCGAACATTAAATGCCTCCAAATGGTATTTAATTAACTTCCCGAGCCCCTGGAAGCATGAAAATCACTTTAAACATGCTAATTTTAGCTCTAACACTGATGATCCACCTACAAATGTGAACTGACGTTCAAAAATAAAACATTTGAAAACGGACCATTTTCCACATTTCTGAAGCATGACGTAATGGGGGGGTGTTATCTCTTTTGTCGAAAATCAGCCGTTTTTGCTCGAACATTAAATGCCTCCAAATGGTATTTAATTAACTTCCCGAGCCCCTGGAAGCATGAAAATCACTTTAAACATGCTAATTTTAGCTCTAACACTGATGATCCACCTACAAATGTGAACTGACGTTCAAAAATAAAACATTTGAAAACGGACCATTTTCCACATTTCTGAAGCATGACGTAATGGGGGGGTGTTATCTCTTTTGTCGAAAATCAGCCGTTTTTGCTCGAACATTAAATGCCTCCAAATGGTATTTAATTAACTTCCCGAGCCCCTGGAAGCATGAAAATCACTTTAAACATGCTAATTTTAGCTCTAACACTGATGATCCACCTACAAATGTGAACTGACGTTCAAAAATAAAACATTTGAAAACGGACCATTTTCCACATTTCTGAAGCATGACGTAATGGGGGGGTGTTAGCTCTTTTGTCGAAAATCAGCCGTTTTTGCTCGAACATTAAATGCCTCCAAATGGTATTTAATTAACTTCCCGGGGTGAAGAAACCCTTTTTGAGAACTCAGAGTGAGTAAATTGGCCATTTTCATGCACTTTTAACCATTCCATAAATCTTGTGTTTTGGGCCCCTGGAAGCATGAAAATCACTTTAAACATGCTAATTTTAGCTCTAACACTGATGATCCACCTACAAATGTGAACTGACGTTCAAAAATAAAACATTTGAAAACGGACCATTTTCCACATTTCTGAAGCATGACGTAATGGGGGGGTGTTATCTCTTTTGTCGAAAATCAGCCGTTTTTGCTCGAACATTAAATGCCTCCAAATGGTATTTAATTAACTTCCCGGGGTGAAGAAACCCTTTTTGAGAACTCAGAGTGAGTAAATTGGCCATTTTCATGCACTTTTAACCATTCCATAAATCTTGTGTTTTGGGCCCCTGGAAGCATGAAAATCACTTTAAACATCCTAATTTTAGCTCTAACACTGATGATCCACCTACAAATGTGAACTGACGTTCAAAAATAAAACATTTGAAAACGGACCATTTTCCACATTTCTGAAGCATGACGTAATGGGGGGGTGTTATCTCTTTTGTCGAAAATCAGCCGTTTTTGCTTGAACATTAAATGCCTCCAAATGGTATTTAATTAACTTCCCGGGGTGAAGAAACCCTTTTTGAGAACTCAGAGTGAGTAAATTGGCCATTTTCATGCACTTTTAACCATTCCATAAATCTTGTGTTTTGGGCCCCAAGAAGCATGAAAATCACTTTAAACATGCTAATTTTAGCTCTAACACTGATGATCCACCTACAAATGTGAACTGACGTTCAAAAATAAAACATTTGAAAACGGACCATTTTCCACATTTCTGAAGCATGACGTAATGGGGGGGTGTTATCTCTTTTGTCGAAAATCAGCCGTTTTTGCTCGAACATTAAATGCCTCCAAATGGTATTTAATTAACTTCCCGAGCCCCTGGAAGCATGAAAATCACTTTAAACATGCTAATTTTAGCTCTAACACTGATGATCCACCTACAAATGTGAACTGACGTTCAAAAATAAAACATTTGAAAACGGACCATTTTCCACATTTCTGAAGCATGACGTAATGGGGGGGTGTTATCTCTTTTGTCGAAAATCAGCCGTTTTTGCTCGAACATTAAATGCCTCCAAATGGTATTTAATTAACTTCCCGGGGTGAAGAAACCCTTTTTGAGAACTCAGAGTGAGTAAATTGGCCATTTTCATGCACTTTTAACCATTCCATAAATCTTGTGTTTTGGGCCCCTGGAAGCATGAAAATCACTTTAAACATGCTAATTTTAGCTCTAACACTGATGATCCACCTACAAATGTGAACTGACGTTCAAAAATAAAACATTTGAAAACGGACCATTTTCCACATTTCTGAAGCATGACGTAATGGGGGGGTGTTATCTCTTTTGTCGAAAATCAGCCGTTTTTGCTCGAACATTAAATGCCTCCAAATGGTATTTAATTAACTTCCCGAGCCCCTGGAAGCATGAAAATCACTTTAAACATGCTAATTTTAGCTCTAACACTGATGATCCACCTACAAATGTGAACTGACGTTCAAAAATAAAACATTTGAAAACGGACCATTTTCCACATTTCTGAAGCATGACGTAATGGGGGGGTGTTATCTCTTTTGTCGAAAATCAGCCGTTTTTGCTCGAACATTAAATGCCTCCAAATGGTATTTAATTAACTTCCCGAGCCCCTGGAAGCATGAAAATCACTTTAAACATGCTAATTTTAGCTCTAACACTGATGATCCACCTACAAATGTGAACTGACGTTCAAAAATAAAACATTTGAAAACGGACCATTTTCCACATTTCTGAAGCATGACGTAATGGGGGGGTGTTATCTCTTTTGTCGAAAATCAGCCGTTTTTGCTCGAACATTAAATGCCTCCAAATGGTATTTAATTAACTTCCCGGGGTGAAGAAACCCTTTTTGAGAACTCAGAGTGAGTAAATTGGCCATTTTCATGCACTTTTAACCATTCCATAAATCTTGTGTTTTGGGCCCCTGGAAGCATGAAAATCACTTTAAACATGCTAATTTTAGCTCTAACACTGATGATCCACCTACAAATGTGAACTGACGTTCAAAAATAAAACATTTGAAAACGGACCATTTTCCACATTTCTGAAGCATGACGTAATGGGGGGGTGTTATCTCTTTTGTCGAAAATCAGCCGTTTTTGCTCGAACATTAAATGCCTCCAAATGGTATTTAATTAACTTCCCGAGCCCCTGGAAGCATGAAAATCACTTTAAACATGCTAATTTTAGCTCTAACACTGATGATCCACCTACAAATGTGAACTGACGTTCAAAAATAAAACATTTGAAAACGGACCATTTTCCACATTTCTGAAGCATGACGTAATGGGGGGGTGTTATCTCTTTTGTCGAAAATCAGCCGTTTTTGCTCGAACATTAAATGCCTCCAAATGGTATTTAATTAACTTCCCGAGCCCCTGGAAGCATGAAAATCACTTTAAACATGCTAATTTTAGCTCTAACACTGATGATCCACCTACAAATGTGAACTGACGTTCAAAAATAAAACATTTGAAAACGGACCATTTTCCACATTTCTGAAGCATGACGTAATGGGGGGGTGTTATCTCTTTTGTCGAAAATCAGCCGTTTTTGCTCGAACATTAAATGCCTCCAAATGGTATTTAATTAACTTCCCGAGCCCCTGGAAGCATGAAAATCACTTTAAACATGCTAATTTTAGCTCTAACACTGATGATCCACCTACAAATGTGAACTGACGTTCAAAAATAAAACATTTGAAAACGGACCATTTTCCACATTTCTGAAGCATGACGTAATGGGGGGGGTGTTATCTCTTTTGTCGAAAATCAGCCGTTTTTGCTCGAACATTAAATGCCTCCAAATGGTATTTAATTAACTTCCCGAGCCCCTGGAAGCATGAAAATCACTTTAAACATGCTAATTTTAGCTCTAACACTGATGATCCACCTACAAATGTGAACTGACGTTCAAAAATAAAACATTTGAAAACGGACCATTTTCCACATTTCTGAAGCATGACGTAATGGGGGGGTGTTATCTCTTTTGTCGAAAATCAGCCGTTTTTGCTCGAACATTAAATGCCTCCAAATGGTATTTAATTAACTTCCCGAGCCCCTGGAAGCATGAAAATCACTTTAAACATGCTAATTTTAGCTCTAACACTGATGATCCACCTACAAATGTGAACTGACGTTCAAAAATAAAACATTTGAAAACGGACCATTTTCCACATTTCTGAAGCATGACGTAATGGGGGGGTGTTAGCTCTTTTGTCGAAAATCAGCCGTTTTTGCTCGAACATTAAATGCCTCCAAATGGTATTTAATTAACTTCCCGGGGTGAAGAAACCCTTTTTGAGAACTCAGAGTGAGTAAATTGGCCATTTTCATGCACTTTTAACCATTCCATAAATCTTGTGTTTTGGGCCCCTGGAAGCATGAAAATCACTTTAAACATGCTAATTTTAGCTCTAACACTGATGATCCACCTACAAATGTGAACTGACGTTCAAAAATAAAACATTTGAAAACGGACCATTTTCCACATTTCTGAAGCATGACGTAATGGGGGGGTGTTATCTCTTTTGTCGAAAATCAGCCGTTTTTGCTCGAACATTAAATGCCTCCAAATGGTATTTAATTAACTTCCTGGGGTGAAGAAACCCTTTTTGAGAACTCAGAGTGAGTAAATTGGCCATTTTCATGCACTTTTAACCATTCCATAAATCTTGTGTTTTGGGCCCCTGGAAGCATGAAAATCACTTTAAACATCCTAATTTTAGCTCTAACACTGATGATCCACCTACAAATGTGAACTGACGTTCAAAAATAAAACATTTGAAAACGGACCATTTTCCACATTTCTGAAGCATGACGTAATGGGGGGGTGTTATCTCTTTTGTCGAAAATCAGCCGTTTTTGCTCGAACATTAAATGCCTCCAAATGGTATTTAATTAACTTCCCGGGGTGAAGAAACCCTTTTTGAGAACTCAGAGTGAGTAAATTGGCCATTTTCATGCACTTTTAACCATTCCATAAATCTTGTGTTTTGGGCCCCAAGAAGCATGAAAATCACTTTAAACATGCTAATTTTAGCTCTAACACTGATGATCCACCTACAAATGTGAACTGACGTTCAAAAATAAAACATTTGAAAACGGACCATTTTCCACATTTCTGAAGCATGACGTAATGGGGGGGTGTTATCTCTTTTGTCGAAAATCAGCCGTTTTTGCTCGAACATTAAATGCCTCCAAATGGTATTTAATTAACTTCCCGAGCCCCTGGAAGCATGAAAATCACTTTAAACATGCTAATTTTAGCTCTAACACTGATGATCCACCTACAAATGTGAACTGACGTTCAAAAATAAAACATTTGAAAACGGACCATTTTCCACATTTCTGAAGCATGACGTAATGGGGGGGTGTTATCTCTTTTGTCGAAAATCAGCCGTTTTTGCTCGAACATTAAATGCCTCCAAATGGTATTTAATTAACTTCCCGAGCCCCTGGAAGCATGAAAATCACTTCAAACATGCTAATTTTAGCTCTAACACTGATGATCCACCTACAAATGTGAACTGACGTTCAAAAATAAAACATTTGAAAACGGACCATTTTCCACATTTCTGAAGCATGACGTAATGGGGGGGTGTTATCTCTTTTGTCGAAAATCAGCCGTTTTTGCTCGAACATTAAATGCCTCCAAATGGTATTTAATTAACTTCCCGGGGTGAAGAAACCCTTTTTGAGAACTCAGAGTGAGTAAATTGGCCATTTTCATGCACTTTTAACCATTCCATAAATCTTGTGTTTTGGGCCCCTGGAAGCATGAAAATCACTTTAAACATGCTAATTTTAGCTCTAACACTGATGATCCACCTACAAATGTGAACTGACGTTCAAAAATAAAACATTTGAAAACGGACCATTTTCCACATTTCTGAAGCATGACGTAATGGGGGGGTGTTATCTCTTTTGTCGAAAATCAGCCGTTTTTGCTTGAACATTAAATGCCTCCAAATGGTATTTAATTAACTTCCCGGGGTGAAGAAACCCTTTTTGAGAACTCAGAGTGAGTAAATTGGCCATTTTCATGCACTTTTAACCATTCCATAAATCTTGTGTTTTGGGCCCCTGGAAGCATGAAAATCACTTTAAACATGCTAATTTTAGCTCTAACACTGATGATCCACCTACAAATGTGAACTGACGTTCAAAAATAAAACATTTGAAAATGGACCATTTTCCACATTTCTGAAGCATGACGTAATGGGGGGTGTTATCTCTTTTGTCGAAAATCAGCCGTTTTTGCTCAAACATTAAATGCCTCCAAATGGTATTTAATTAACTTCCCGAGCCCCTGGAAGCATGAAAATCACTTTAAACATGCTAATTTTAGCTCTAACACTGATGATCCACCTACAAATGTGAACTGACGTTCAAAAATAAAACATTTGAAAACGGACCATTTTCCACATTTCTGAAGCATGACGTAATGGGGGGGTGTTATCTCTTTTGTCGAAAATCAGCCGTTTTTGCTCGAACATTAAATGCCTCCAAATGGTATTTAATTTACTTCCCGGGGTGAAGAACCCCTTTTTGAGAACTCAGAGTGAGTAAATTGGCCATTTTCATGCACTTTTAACCATTCCATAAATCTTGTGTTTTGGGCCCCTGGAAGCATGAAAATCACTTTAAACATGCTAATTTTAGCTCTAACACTGATGATCCACCTACAAATGTGAACTGACGTTCACAAATAAAACATTTGAAAACGGACCATTTTCCACATTTCTGAAGCATGACGTAATGGGGGGGTGTTATCTCTTTTGTCGAAAATCAGCCGTTTTTGCTCGAACATTAAATGCCTCCAAATGGTATTTAATTAACTTCCCGGGGTGAAGAAACCCTTTTTGAGAACTCAGAGTGAGTAAATTGGCCATTTTCATGCACTTTTAACCATTCCATAAATCTTGTGTTTTGGGCCCCTGGAAGCATGAAAATCACTTTAAACATCCTAATTTTAGCTCTAACACTGATGATCCACCTACAAATGTGAACTGACGTTCAAAAATAAAACATTTGAAAACGGACCATTTTCCACATTTCTGAAGCATGACGTAATGGGGGGGTGTTATCTCTTTTGTCGAAAATCAGCCGTTTTTGCTCGAACATTAAATGCCTCCAAATGGTATTTAATTAACTTCCCGGGGTGAAGAAACCCTTTTTGAGAACTCAGAGTGAGTAAATTGGCCATTTTCATGCACTTTTAACCATTCCATAAATCTTGTGTTTTGGGCCCCAAGAAGCATGAAAATCACTTTAAACATGCTAATTTTAGCTCTAACACTGATGATCCACCTACAAATGTGAACTGACGTTCAAAAATAAAACATTTGAAAACGGACCATTTTCCACATTTCTGAAGCATGACGTAATGGGGGGGTGTTATCTCTTTTGTCGAAAATCAGCCGTTTTTGCTCGAACATTAAATGCCTCCAAATGGTATTTAATTAACTTCCCGAGCCCCTGGAAGCATGAAAATCACTTTAAACATGCTAATTTTAGCTCTAACACTGATGATCCACCTACAAATGTGAACTGACGTTCAAAAATAAAACATTTGAAAACGGACCATTTTCCACATTTCTGAAGCATGACGTAATGGGGGGGTGTTATCTCTTTTGTCGAAAATCAGCCGTTTTTGCTCGAACATTAAATGCCTCCAAATGGTATTTAATTAACTTCCCGAGCCCCTGGAAGCATGAAAATCACTTCAAACATGCTAATTTTAGCTCTAACACTGATGATCCACCTACAAATGTGAACTGACGTTCAAAAATAAAACATTTGAAAACGGACCATTTTCCACATTTCTGAAGCATGACGTAATGGGGGGGTGTTATCTCTTTTGTCGAAAATCAGCCGTTTTTGCTCGAACATTAAATGCCTCCAAATGGTATTTAATTAACTTCCCGGGCTGAAGAAACCCTTTTTGAGAACTCAGAGTGAGTAAATTGGCCATTTTCATGCACTTTTAACCATTCCATAAATCTTGTGTTTTGGGCCCCTGGAAGCATGAAAATCACTTTAAACATGCTAATTTTAGCTCTAACACTGATGATCCACCTACAAATGTGAACTGACGTTCAAAAATAAAACATTTGAAAACGGACCATTTTCCACATTTCTGAAGCATGACGTAATGGGGGGGTGTTATCTCTTTTGTCGAAAATCAGCCGTTTTTGCTCGAACATTAAATGCCTCCAAATGGTATTTAATTAACTTCCCGGGGTGAAGAAACCCTTTTTGAGAACTCAGAGTGAGTAAATTGGCCATTTTCATGCACTTTTAACCATTCCATAAATCTTGTGTTTTGGGCCCCTGGAAGCATGAAAATCACTTTAAACATGCTAATTTTAGCTCTAACACTGATGATCCACCTACAAATGTGAACTGACGTTCACAAATAAAACATTTGAAAACGGACCATTTTCCACATTTCTGAAGCATGACGTAATGGGGGGGTGTTATCTCTTTTGTCGAAAATCAGCCGTTTTTGCTCGAACATTAAATGCCTCCAAATGGTATTTAATTAACTTCCCGGGGTGAAGAAACCCTTTTGAGAACTCAGAGTGAGTAAATTGGCCATTTTCATGCACTTTTAACCATTCCATAAATCTTGTGTTTTGGGCCCCTGGAAGCATGAAAATCACTTTAAACATGCTAATTTTAGCTCTAACACTGATGATCCACCTACAAATGTGAACTGACGTTCAAAAATAAAACATTTGAAAACGGACCATTTTCCACATTTCTGAAGCATGACGTAATGGGGGGGTGTTATCTCTTTTGTCGAAAATCAGCCGTTTTTGCTCGAACATTAAATGCCTCCAAATGGTATTTAATTAACTTCCCGAGCCCCTGGAAGCATGAAAATCACTTTAAACATGCTAATTTTAGCTCTAACACTGATGATCCACCTACAAATGTGAACT
Organism: Lissotriton vulgaris; assembly: GCF_964263255.1. Lineage (NCBI taxonomy): Eukaryota > Metazoa > Chordata > Amphibia > Caudata > Salamandridae > Lissotriton > Lissotriton vulgaris. Next base: position 27,300 of record NW_028241383.1, on the reverse strand, counting down.
GACGTTCAAAAATAAAACATTTGAAAACGGACCATTTTCCACATTTCTGAAGCATGACGTAATGGGGGGGTGTTATCTCTTTTGTCGAAAATCAGCCGTTTTTGCTCGAACATTAAATGCCTCCAAATGGTATTTAATTAACTTCCCGGGGTGAAGAAACCCTTTTTGAGAACTCAGAGTGAGTAAATTGGCCATTTTCATGCACTTTTAACCATTCCATAAATCTTGTGTTTTGGGCCCCTGGAAGCATGAAAATCACTTTAAACATGCTAATTTTAGCTCTAACACTGATGATCCACCTACAAATGTGAACTGACGTTCAAAAATAAAACATTTGAAAACGGACCATTTTCCACATTTCTGAAGCATGACGTAATGGGGGTGTTATCTCTTTTGTCGAAAATCAGCCGTTTTTGCTCAAACATTAAATGCCTCCAAATGGTATTTAATTAACTTCCCGAGCCCCTGGAAGCATGAAAATCACTTTAAACATGCTAATTTTAGCTCTAACACTGATGATCCACCTACAAATGTGAACTGACGTTCAAAAATAAAACATTTGAAAACGGACCATTTTCCACATTTCTGAAGCATGACGTAATGGGGGGGTGTTATCTCTTTTGTCGAAAATCAGCCGTTTTTGCTCGAACATTAAATGCCTCCAAATGGTATTTAATTAACTTCCCGGGGTGAAGAACCCCTTTTTGAGAACTCAGAGTGAGTAAATTGGCCATTTTCATGCACTTTTAACCATTCCATAAATCTTGTGTTTTGGGCCCCTGGAAGCATGAAAATCACTTTAAACATGCTAATTTTAGCTCTAACACTGATGATCCACCTACAAATGTGAACTGACGTTCAAAAATAAAACATTTGAAAACGGACCATTTTCCACATTTCTGAAGCATGACGTAATGGGGGGGTGTTATCTCTTTTGTCGAAAATCAGCCGTTTTTGCTCGAACATTAAATGCCTCCAAATGGTATTTAATTAACTTCCCGGGGTGAAGAAACCCTTTTTGAGAACTCAGAGTGAGTAAATTGGCCATTTTCATGCACTTTTAACCATTCCATAAATCTTGTGTTTTGGGCCCCTGGAAGCATGAAAATCACTTTAAACATGCTAATTTTAGCTCTAACACTGATGATCCACCTACAAATGTGAACTGACGTTCACAAATAAAACATTTGAAAACGGACCATTTTCCACATTTCTGAAGCATGACGTAATGGGGGGGTGTTATCTCTTTTGTCGAAAATCAGCCGTTTTTGCTCGAACATTAAATGCCTCCAAATGGTATTTAATTAACTTCCCGGGGTGAAGAAACCCTTTTTGAGAACTCAGAGTGAGTAAATTGGCCATTTTCATGCACTTTTACCATTCCATAAATCTTGTGTTTTGGGCCCCTGGAAGCATGAAAATCACTTTAAACATGCTAATTTTAGCTCTAACACTGATGATCCACCTACAAATGTGAACTGACGTTCAAAAATAAAACATTTGAAAACGGACCATTTTCCACATTTCTGAAGCATGACGTAATGGGGGGGTGTTATCTCTTTTGTCGAAAATCAGCCGTTTTTGCTCGAACATTAAATGCCTCCAAATGGTATTTAATTAACTTCCCGAGCCCCTGGAAGCATGAAAATCACTTTAAACATGCTAATTTTAGCTCTAACACTGATGATCCACCTACAAATGTGAACTGACGTTCAAAAATAAAACATTTGAAAACGGACCATTTTCCACATTTCTGAAGCATGACGTAATGGGGGGGTGTTATCTCTTTTGTCGAAAATCAGCCGTTTTTGCTCGAACATTAAATGCCTCCAAATGGTATTTAATTAACTTCCCGGGGTGAAGAAACCCTTTTTGAGAACTCAGAGTGAGTAAATTGGCCATTTTCATGCACTTTTAACCATTCCATAAATCTTGTGTTTTGGGCCCCTGGAAGCATGAAAATCACTTTAAACATGTTAATTTTAGCTCTAACACTGATGATCCACCTACAAATGTGAACTGACGTTCAAAAATAAAACATTTGAAAACGGACCATTTTCCACATTTCTGAAGCATGACGTAATGGGGGGGTGTTATCTCTTTTGTCGAAAATCAGCCGTTTTTGCTCGAACATTAAATGCCTCCAAATGGTATTTAATTAACTTCCCGGGGTGAAGAAACCCTTTTTGAGAACTCAGAGTGAGTAAATTGGCCATTTTCATGCACTTTTAACCATTCCATAAATCTTGTGTTTTGGGCCCCTGGAAGCATGAAAATCACTTTAAACATGCTAATTTTAGCTCTAACACTGATGATCCACCTACAAATGTGAACTGACGTTCAAAAATAAAACATTTGAAAACGGACCATTTTCCACATTTCTGAAGCATGACGTAATGGGGGGTGTTATCTCTTTTGTCGAAAATCAGCCGTTTTTGCTCGAACATTAAATGCCTCCAAATGGTATTTAATTAACTTCCCGAGCCCCTGGAAGCATGAAAATCACTTTAAACATGCTAATTTTAGCTCTAACACTGATGATCCACCTACAAATGTGAACTGACGTTCAAAAATAAAACATTTGAAAACGGACCATTTTCCACATTTCTAAAGCATGACGTAATGGGGGGGTGTTATCTCTTTTGTCGAAAATCAGCCGTTTTTGCTCGAACATTAAATGCCTCCAAATGGTATTTAATTAACTTCCCGGGGTGAAGAAACCCTTTTTGAGAACTCAGAGTGAGTAAATTGGCCATTTTCATGCACTTTTAACCATTCCATAAATCTTGTGTTTTGGGCCCCTGGAAGCATGAAAATCACTTTAAACATGCTAATTTTAGCTCTAACACTGATGATCCACCTACAAATGTGAACTGACGTTCAAAAATAAAACATTTGAAAACGGACCATTTTCCACATTTCTGAAGCATGACGTAATGGGGGGGTGTTATCTCTTTTGTCGAAAATCAGCCGTTTTTGCTCGAACATTAAATGCCTCCAAATGGTATTTAATTAACTTCCCGGGGTGAAGAAACCCTTTTTGAGAACTCAGAGTGAGTAAATTGGCCATTTTCATGCACTTTTAACCATTCCATAAATCTTGTGTTTTGGGCCCCTGGAAGCATGAAAATCACTTTAAACATGCTAATTTTAGCTCTAACACTGATGATCCACCTACAAATGTGAACTGACGTTCAAAAATAAAACATTTGAAAACGGACCATTTTCCACATTTCTGAAGCATGACGTAATGGGGGGGTGTTATCTCTTTTGTCGAAAATCAGCCGTTTTTGCTCTAACATTAAATGCCTCCAAATGGTATTTAATTAACTTCCCGGGGTGAAGAAACCCTTTTTGAGAACTCAGAGTGAGTAAATTGGCCATTTTCATGCACTTTTAACCATTCCATAAATCTTGTGTTTTGGGCCCCAAGAAGCATGAAAATCACTTTAAACATGCTAATTTTAGCTCTAACACTGATGATCCACCTACAAATGTGAACTGACGTTCAAAAATAAAACATTTGAAAACGGACCATTTTCCACATTTCTGAAGCATGACGTAATGGGGGGGTGTTATCTCTTTTGTCGAAAATCAGCCGTTTTTGCTCGAACATTAAATGCCTCCAAATGGTATTTAATTAACTTCCCGGGGTGAAGAAACCCTTTTTGAGAACTCAGAGTGAGTAAATTGGCCATTTTCATGCACTTTTAACCATTCCATAAATCTTGTGTTTTGGGCCCCTGGAAGCATGAAAATCACTTTAAACATGCTAATTTTAGCTCTAACACTGATGATCCACCTACAAATGTGAACTGACGTTCAAAAATAAAACCTTTGAAAACGGACCATTTTCCACATTTCTGAAGCATGACGTAATGGGGGGGTGTTATCTCTTTTGTCGAAAATCAGCCGTTTTTGCTCGAACATTAAATGCCTCCAAATGGTATTTAATTAACTTCCCGGGGTGAAGAAACCCTTTTTGAGAACTCAGAGTGAGTAAATTGGCCATTTTCATGCACTTTTAACCATTCCATAAATCTTGTGTTTTGGGCCCCTGGAAGCATGAAAATCACTTTAAACATGCTAATTTTAGCTCTAACACTGATGATCCACCTACAAATGTGAACTGACGTTCAAAAATAAAACATTTGAAAACGGACCATTTTCCACATTTCTGAAGCATGACGTAAAGGGGGGGGTGTTATCTCTTTTGTCGAAAATCAGCCGTTTTTGCTCTAACATTAAATGCCTCCAAATGGTATTTAATTAACTTCCCGGGGTGAAGAAACCCTTTTTGAGAACTCAGAGTGAGTAAATTGGCCATTTTCATGCACTTTTAACCATTCCATAAATCTTGTGTTTTGGGCCCCAAGAAGCATGAAAATCACTTTAAACATGCTAATTTTAGCTCTAACACTGATGATCCACCTACAAATGTGAACTGACGTTCAAAAATAAAACATTTGAAAACGGACCATTTTCCACATTTCTGAAGCATGACGTAATGGGCCATTTCGTAATGGGACATTTCTGAAGCATGACGTAGCGCCAAGAAACCTCTGGTGTTAGTGCGCTTAAGAAGTTTCACTTAACATAACATAACATAACATGGGGGGGTGTTATCTCTTTTGTCGAAAATCAGCCGTTTTTGCTCGAACATTAAATGCCTCCAAATTGTATTTAATTAACTTCCCGGGGTGAAGAAACCCTTTTTGAGAACTCAGAGTGAGTAAATTGGCCATTTTCATGCACTTTTAACCATTCCATAAATCTTGTGTTTTGGGCCCCTGGAAGCATGAAAATCACTTTAAACATGCTAATTTTAGCTCTAACACTGATGATCCACCTACAAATGTGAACTGACGTTCAAAAATAAAACATTTGAAAACTGACCATTTTCCACATTTCTGAAGCATGACGTAATGGGGGGGTGTTATCTCTTTTGTCGAAAATCAGCCGTTTTTGCTCAAACATTAAATGCCTCCAAATGGTATTTAATTAACTTCCCGAGCCCCTGGAAGCATGAAAATCACTTTAAACATGCTAATTTTAGCTCTAACACTGATGATCCACCTACAAATGTGAACTGACGTTCAAAAATAAAACATTTGAAAACGGACCATTTTCCACATTTCTGAAGCATGACGTAATGGGGGGGTGTTATCTCTTTTGTCGAAAATCAGCCGTTTTTGCTCGAACATTAAATGCCTCCAAATGGTATTTAATTAACTTCCCGAGCCCCTGGAAGCATGAAAATCACTTTAAACATGCTAATTTTAGCTCTAACACTGATGATCCACCTACAAATGTGAACTGACGTTCAAAAATAAAACATTTGAAAACGGACCATTTTCCACATTTCTGAAGCATGACGTAATGGGGGGGTGTTATCTCTTTTGTCGAAAATCAGCCGTTTTTGCTCGAACATTAAATGCCTCCAAATGGTATTTAATTAACTTCCCGAGCCCCTGGAAGCATGAAAATCACTTCAAACATGCTAATTTTAGCTCTAACACTGATGATCCACCTACAAATGTGAACTGACGTTCAAAAATAAAACATTTGAAAACGGACCATTTTCCACATTTCTGAAGCATGACGTAATGGGGGGGTGTTATCTCTTTTGTCGAAAATCAGCCGTTTTTGCTCGAACATTAAATGCCTCCAAATGGTATTTAATTAACTTCCCGGGGTGAAGAAACCCTTTTTGAGAACTCAGAGTGAGTAAATTGGCCATTTTCATGCACTTTTACCCATTCCATAAATCTTGTGTTTTGGGCCCCTGGAAGCATGAAAATCACTTTAAACATGCTAATTTTAGCTCTAACACTGATGATCCACCTACAAATGTGAACTGACGTTCAAAAATAAAACATTTGAAAACGGACCATTTTCCACATTTCTGAAGCATGACGTAATGGGGGGGGTGTTATCTCTTTTGTCGAAAATCAGCCGTTTTTGCTCGAACATTAAATGCCTCCAAATGGTATTTAATTAACTTCCCGGGGTGAAGAAACCCTTTTTGAGAACTCAGAGTGAGTAAATTGGCCATTTTCATGCACTTTTAACCATTCCATAAATCTTGTGTTTTGGGCCCCTGGAAGCATGAAAATCACTTTAAACATGCTAATTTTAGCTCTAACACTGATGATCCACCTACAAATGTGAACTGACGTTCACAAATAAAAAAATTTGAAAACGGACCATTTTCCACATTTCTGAAGCATGACGTAATGGGGGGGGGGTTATCTCTTTTGTCGAAAATCAGCCGTTTTTGCTCGAACATTAAATGCCTCCAAATGGTATTTAATTAACTTCCCGGGGTGAAGAAACCCTTTTTGAGAACTCAGAGTGAGTAAATTGGCCATTTTCATGCACTTTTAACCATTCCATAAATCTTGTGTTTTGGGCCCCTGGAAGCATGAAAATCACTTTAAACATGCTAATTTTAGCTCTAACACTGATGATCCACCTACAAATGTGAACTGACGTTCAAAAATAAAACATTTGAAAACGGACCATTTTCCACATTTCTGAAGCATGACGTAATGGGGGGGTGTTATCTCTTTTGTCGAAAATCAGCCGTTTTTGCTCGAACATTAAATGCCTCCAAATGGTATTTAATTAACTTCCCGAGCCCCTGGAAGCATGAAAATCACTTTAAACATGCTAATTTTAGCTCTAACACTGATGATCCACCTACAAATGTGAACTGACGTTCAAAAATAAAACATTTGAAAACGGACCATTTTCCACATTTCTGAAGCATGACGTAATGGGGGGGGTGTTATCTCTTTTGTCGAAAATCAGCCGTTTTTGCTCGAACATTAAATGCCTCCAAATGGTATTTAATTAACTTCCCGGGGTGAAGAAACCCTTTTTGAGAACTCAGAGTGAGTAAATTCGCCATTTTCATGCACTTTTAACCATTCCATAAATCTTGTGTTTTGGGCCCCTGGAAGCATGAAAATCACTTTAAACATGCTAATTTTAGCTCTAACACTGATGATCCACCTACAAATGTGAACTGACGTTCAAAAATAAAACATTTGAAAACGGACCATTTTCCACATTTCTGAAGCATGACGTAATGGGGGGGTGTTATCTCTTTTGTCGAAAATCAGCCGTTTTTGCTCGAACATTAAATGCCTCCAAATGGTATTTAATTAACTTCCCGGGGTGAAGAAACCCTTTTTGAGAACTCAGAGTGAGTAAATTGGCCATTTTCATGCACTTTTAACCATTCCATAAATCTTGTGTTTTGGGCCCCTGGAAGCATGAAAATCACTTTAAACATGCTAATTTTAGCTCTAACACTGATGATCCACCTACAAATGTGAACTGACGTTCAAAAATAAAACATTTGAAAACGGACCATTTTCCACATTTCTGAAGCATGACGTAATGGGGGGGTGTTATCTCTTTTGTCGAAAATCAGCCGTTTTTGCTCTAACATTAAATGCCTCCAAATGGTATTTAATTAACTTCCCGAGCCCCTGGAAGCATGAAAATCACTTTAAACATGCTAATTTTAGCTCTAACACTGATGATCCACCTACAAATGTGAACTGACGTTCAAAAATAAAACATTTGAAAACGGACCATTTTCCACATTTCTGAAGCATGACGTAATGGGGGGGTGTTATCTCTTTTGTCGAAAATCAGCCGTTTTTGCTCGAACATTAAATGCCTCCAAATGGTATTTAATTAACTTCCCGGGGTGAAGAAACCCTTTTTGAGAACTCAGAGTGAGTAAATTGGCCATTTTCATGCACTTTTAACCATTCCATAAATCTTGTGTTTTGGGCCCCTGGAAGCATGAAAATCACTTTAAACATGCTAATTTTAGCTCTAACACTGATGATCCACCTACAAATGTGAACTGACGTTCAAAAATAAAACATTTGAAAACGGACCATTTTCCACATTTCTGAAGCATGACGTAATGGGGGGGTGTTATCTCTTTTGTCGAAAATCAGCCGTTTTTGCTCGAACATTAAATGCCTCCAAATGGTATTTAATTAACTTCCCGGGGTGAAGAAACCCTTTTTGAGAACTCAGAGTGAGTAAATTGTCCATTTTCATGCACTTTTAACCATTCCATAAATCTTGTGTTTTGGGCCCCTGGAAGCATGAAAATCACTTTAAACATGCTAATTTTAGCTCTAACACTGATGATCCACCTACAAATGTGAACTGACGTTCAAAAATAAAACATTTGAAAACGGACCATTTTCCACATTTCTGAAGCATGACGTAATGGGGGGGTGTTATCTCTTTTGTCGAAAATCAGCCGTTTTTGCTCTAACATTAAATGCCTCCAAATGGTATTTAATTAACTTCCCGGGGTGAAGAAACCCTTTTTGAGAACTCAGAGTGAGTAAATTGGCCATTTTCATGCACTTTTAACCATTCCATAAATCTTGTGTTTTGGGCCCCAAGAAGCATGAAAATCACTTTAAACATGCTAATTTTAGCTCTAACACTGATGATCCACCTACAAATGTGAACTGACGTTCAAAAATAAAACATTTGAAAACGGACCATTTTCCACATTTCTGAAGCATGACGTAATGGGGGGGTGTTATCTCTTTTGTCGAAAATCAGCCGTTTTTGCTCGAACATTAAATGCCTCCAAATGGTATTTAATTAACTTCCCGGGGTGAAGAAACCCTTTTTGAGAACTCAGAGTGAGTAAATTGGCCATTTTCATGCACTTTTAACCATTCCATAAATCTTGTGTTTTGGGCCCCTGGAAGCATGAAAATCACTTTAAACATGCTAATTTTAGCTCTAACACTGATGATCCACCTACAAATGTGAACTGACGTTCAAAAATAAAACATTTGAAAACGGACCATTTTCCACATTTCTGAAGCATGACGTAATGGGGGGGTGTTATCTCTTTTGTCGACAATCAGCCGTTTTTGCTCAAACATTAAATGCCTCCAAATGGTATTTAATTAACTTCCCGGGGTGAAGAAACCCTTTTTGAGAACTCAGAGTGAGTAAAATGGCCATTTTCATGCACTTTTAACCATTCCATAAATCTTGTGTTTTGGGCCCCTGGAAGCATGAAAATCACTTTAAACGTGCTAATTTTAGCTCTAACACTGATGATCCACCTACAAATGTGAACTGACGTTCAAAAATAAAACATTTGAAAACGGACCATTTTCCACATTTCTGAAGCATGACGTAATGGGGGGGTGTTATCTCTTTTGTCGAAAATCAGCCGTTTTTGCTCGAACATTAAATGCCTCCAAATGGTATTTAATTAACTTCCCGGGGTGAAGTAACCCTTTTTGAGAACTCAGAGTGAGTAAATTGGCCATTTTCATGCACTTTTAACCATTCCATAAATCTTGTGTTTTGGGCCCCTGGAAGCATGAAAATCACTTTAAACATGCTAATTTTAGCTCTAACACTGATGATCCACCTACAAATGTGAACTAACGTTCAAAAATAAAACATTTGAAAACGGACCATTTTCCACATTTCTGAAGCATGACGTAATGGGGGGGTGTTATCTCTTTTGTCGAAAATCAGCCGTTTTTGCTCGAACATTAAATGCCTCCAAATGGTATTTAATTAACTTCCCGGGGTGAAGAAACCCTTTTTGAGAACTCAGAGTGAGTAAATTGGCCATTTTCATGCACTTTTAACCATTCCATAAATCTTGTGTTTTGGGCCCCTGGAAGCATGAAAATCACTTTAAACATGCTAATTTTAGCTCTAACACTGATGATCCACCTACAAATGTGAACTGACGTTCAAAAATAAAACATTTGAAAACGGACCATTTTCCACATTTCTGAAGCATGACGTAATGGGGGGGTGTTATCTCTTTTGTCGAAAATCAGCCGTTTTTGCTCGAACATTAAATGCCTCCAAATGGTATTTAATTAACTTCCCGGGGTGAAGAAACCCTTTTTGAGAACTCAGAGTGAGTAAATTGGCCATTTTCATGCACTTTTAACCATTCCATAAATCTTGTGTTTTGGGCCCCTGGAAGCATGAAAATCACTTTAAACATGCTAATTTTAGCTCTAACACTGATGATCCACCTACAAATGTGAACTGACGTTCAAAAATAAAACATTTGAAAACGGACCATTTTCCACATTTCTGAAGCATGACGTAATGGGGGGGTGTTATCTCTTTTGTCGAAAATCAGCCGTTTTTGCTCGAACATTAAATGCCTCCAAATGGTATTTAATTAACTTCCCGGGGTGAAGAAACCCTTTTTGAGAACTCAGAGTGAGTAAATTGGCCATTTTCATGCACTTTTAACCATTCCATAAATCTTGTGTTTTGGGCCCCTGGAAGCATGAAAATCACTTTAAACATGCTAATTTTAGCTCTAACACTGATGATCCACCTACAAATGTGAACTGATGTTCAAAAATAAAACATTTGAAAACGGACCATTTTCCACATTTCTGAAGCATGACGTAATGGGGGGGTGTTATCTCTTTTGTCGAAAATCAGCCGTTTTTGCTCTAACATTAAATGCCTCCAAATGGTATTTAATTAACTTCCCGGGGTGAAGAAACCCTTTTTGAGAACTCAGAGTGAGTAAATTGGCCATTTTCATGCACTTTTAACCATTCCATAAATCTTGTGTTTTGGGCCCCTGGAAGCATGAAAATCACTTTAAACATGCTAATTTTAGCTCTAACACTGATGATCCACCTACAAATGTGAACTGACGTTCAAAAATAAAACATTTGAAAACGGACCATTTTCCACATTTCTGAAGCATGACGTAATGGGGGGGTGTTATCTCTTTTGTCGAAAATCAGCCGTTTTTGCTCTAACATTAAATGCCTCCAAATGGTATTTAATTAACTTCCCGAGCCCCTGGAAGCATGAAAATCACTTTAAACATGCTAATTTTAGCTCTAACACTGATGATCCACCTACAAATGTGAACTGACGTTCAAAAATAAAACATTTGAAAACGGACCATTTTCCACATTTCTGAAGCATGACGTAATGGGGGGGTGTTATCTCTTTTGTCGAAAATCAGCCGTTTTTGCTCGAACATTAAATGCCTCCAAATGGTATTTAATTAACTTCCCGAGCCCCTGGAAGCATGAAAATCACTTTAAACATGCTAATTTTAGCTCTAACACTGATGATCCACCTACAAATGTGAACTGACGTTCAAAAATAAAACATTTGAAAACGGACCATTTTCCACATTTCTGAAGCATGACGTAATGGGGGGGTGTTATCTCTTTTGTCGAAAATCAGCCGTTTTTGCTCGAACATTAAATGCCTCCAAATGGTATTTAATTAACTTCCCGAGCCCCTGGAAGCATGAAAATCACTTTAAACATGCTAATTTTAGCTCTAACACTGATGATCCACCTACAAATGTGAACTGACGTTCAAAAATAAAACATTTGAAAACGGACCATTTTCTACATTTCTGAAGCATGACGTAATGGGGGGGTGTTATCTCTTTTGTCGAAAATCTGCCGTTTTTGCTCTAACATTAAATGCCTCCAAATGGTATTTAATTAACTTCCCGGGGTGAAGAAACCTTTTTGAGAACTCAGAGTGAGTAAATTGGCCATTTTCATGCACTTTTAACCATTCCATAAATCTTGTGTTTTGGGCCCCTGGAAGTATGAAAATCACTTTAAACATGCTAATTTTAGCTCTAACACTGATGATCCACCTACAAATGTGAACTGACGTTCAAAAATAAAACATTTGAAAACGGACCATTTTCCACATTTCTGAAGCATGACGTAATGGGGGGGTGTTATCTCTTTTGTCGAAAATCAGCCGTTTTTGCTCTAACATTAAATGCCTCCAAATGGTATTTAATTAACTTCCCGAGCCCCTGGAAGCATGAAAATCACTTTAAACATGCTAATTTTAGCTCTAACACTGATGATCCACCTACAAATGTGAACTGACGTTCAAAAATAAAACATTTGAAAACGGACCATTTTCCACATTTCTGAAGCATGACGTAATGGGGGGGTGTTATCTCTTTTGTCGAAAATCAGCCGTTTTTGCTCTAACATTAAATGCCTCCAAATGGTATTTAATTAACTTCCCGAGCCCCTGGAAGCATGAAAATCACTTTAAACATGCTAATTTTAGCTCTAACACTGATGATCCACCTACAAATGTGAACTGACGTTCAAAAATAAAACATTTGAAAACGGACCATTTTCCACATTTCTGAAGCATGACGTAATGGGGGGGTGTTATCTCTTTTGTCGAAAATCAGCCGTTTTTGCTCGAACATTAAATGCCTCCAAATGGTATTTAATTAACTTCCCGAGCCCCTGGAAGCATGAAAATCACTTTAAACATGCTAATTTTAGCTCTAACACTGATGATCCACCTACAAATGTGAACTGACGTTCAAAAATAAAACATTTGAAAACGGACCATTTTCCACATTTCTGAAGCATGACGTAATGGGGGGGCGTTATCTCTTTTGTCGAAAATCAGCCGTTTTTGCTCTAACATTAAATGCCTCCAAATGGTATTTAATTAACTTCCCGAGCCCCTGGAAGCATGAAAATCACTTTAAACATGCTAATTTTAGCTCTAACACTGATGATCCACCTACAAATGTGAACTGACGTTCAAAAATAAAACATTTGAAAACGGACCATTTTCCACATTTCTGAAGCACGACGTAATGGGGGGGTGTTATCTCTTTTGTCGAAAATCAGCCGTTTTTGCTCGAACATTAAATGCCTCCAAATGGTATTTAATTAACTTCCCGAGCCCCTGGAAGCATGAAAATCACTTTAAACATGCTAATTTTAGCTCTAACACAGATGATCCACCTACAAATGTGAACTGACGTTCAAAAATAAAACATTTGAAAACGGACCATTTTCCACATTTCTGAAGCATGACGTAATGGGGGGGTGTTATCTCTTTTGTCGAAAATCAGCCGTTTTTGCTCGAACATTAAATGCCTCCAAATGGTATTTAATTAACTTCCCGGGGTGAAGAAACCCTTTTTGAGAACTCAGAGTGAGTAAATTGGCCATTTTCATGCACTTTTAACCATTCCATAAATCTTGTGTTTTGGGCCCCTGGAAGCATGAAAATCACTTTAAACATGCTAATTTTAGCTCTAACACTGATGATCCACCTACAAATGTGAACTGACGTTCAAAAATAAAACATTTGAAAACGGACCATTTTCCACATTTCTGAAGCATGACGTAATGGGGGGGTGTTATCTCTTTTGTCGAAAATCAGCCGTTTTTGCTCTAACATTAAATGCCTCCAAATGGTATTTAATTAACTTCCCGGGGTGAAGAAACCCTTTTTGAGAACTCAGAGTGAGTAAATTGGCCATTTTCATGCACTTTTAACCATTCCATAAATCTTGTGTTTTGGGCCCCTGGAAGCATGAAAATCACTTTAAACATGCTAATTTTAGCTCTAACACTGATGATCCACCTACAAATGTGAACTGACGTTCAAAAATAAAACATTTGAAAACGGACCATTTTCCACATTTCTGAAGCATGACGTAATGGGGGGGTGTTATCTCTTTTGTCGAAAATCAGCCGTTTTTGCTCTAACATTAAATGCCTCCAAATGGTATTTAATTAACTTCCCGAGCCCCTGGAAGCATGAAAATCACTTTAAACATGCTAATTTTAGCCCTAACACTGATGATCCACCTACAAATGTGAACTGACGTTCAAAAATAAAACATTTGAAAACGGACCATTTTCCACATTTCTGAAGCATGACGTAATGGGGGGGTGTTATCTCTTTTGTCGAAAATCAGCCATTTTTGCTCGAACATTAAATGCCTCCAAATGGTATTTAATTCACTTCCCGAGCCCCTGGAAGCATGAAAATCACTTTAAACATGCTAATTTTAGCTCTAACACTGATGATCCACCTACAAATGTGAACTGACGTTCAAAAATAAAACATTTGAAAACGGACCATTTTCCACATTTCTGAAGCATGACGTAATGGGGGGGTGTTATCTCTTTTGTCGAAAATCAGCCGTTTTTGCTCGAACATTAAATGCCTCCAAATGGTATTTAATTAACTTCCCGGGGTGAAGAAACCCTTTTTGAGAACTCAGAGTGAGTAAATTGGCCATTTTCATGCACTTTTAACCATTCCATAAATCTTGTGTTTTGGGCCCCTGGAAGCATGAAAATCACTTTAAACATGCTAATTTTAGCTCTAACACTGAAGATCCACCTACAAATGTGAACTGACGTTCAAAAATAAAACATTTGAAAACGGACCATTTTCCACATTTCTGAAGCATGACGTAATGGGGGGGTGTTATCTCTTTTGTCGAAAATCAGCCGTTTTTGCTCTAACATTAAATGCCTCCAAATGGTATTTAATTAACTTCCCGAGCCCCTGGAAGCATGAAAATCACTTTAAACATGCTAATTTTAGCTCTAACACTGATGATCCACCTACAAATGTGAACTGACGTTCAAAAATAAAACATTTGAAAACGGACCATTTTCCACATTTCTGAAGCATGACGTAATGGGGGGGTGTTATCTCTTTTGTCGAAAATCAGCCGTTTTTGCTCGAACATTAAATGCCTCCAAATGGTATTTAATTAACTTCCCGAGCCCCTGGAAGCATGAAAATCACTTTAAACATGCTAATTTTAGCTCTAACACTGATGATCCACCTACAAATGTGAACTGACGTTCAAAAATAAAACATTTGAAAACGGACCATTTTCCACATTTCTGAAGCATGACGTAATGGGGGGGTGTTATCTCTTTTGTCGAAAATCAGCCGTTTTTGCTCGAACATTAAATGCCTCCAAATGGTATTTAATTAACTTCCCGAGCCCCTGGAAGCATGAAAATCACTTTAAACATGCTAATTTTAGCTCTAACACTGATGATCCACCTACAAATGTGAACTGACGTTCAAAAATAAAACATTTGAAAACGGACCATTTTCCACATTTCTGAAGCATGACGTAATGGGGGGGTGTTATCTCTTTTGTCGAAAATCAGCCGTTTTTGCTCGAACATTAAATGCCTCCAAATGGTATTTAATTAACTTCCCGGGGTGAAGAAACCCTTTTTGAGAACTCAGAGTGAGTAAATTGGCCATTTTCATGCACTTTTAACCATTCCATAAATCTTGTGTTTTGGGCCCCTGGAAGCATGAAAATCACTTTAAACATGCTAATTTTAGCTCTAACACTGATGATCCACCTACAAATGTGAACTGACGTTCAAAAATAAAACATTTGAAAACGGACCATTTTCCACATTTCTGAAGCACGACGTAATGGGGGGGTGTTATCTCTTTTGTCGAAAATCAGCCGTTTTTGCTCGAACATTAAATGCCTCCAAATGGTATTTAATTAACTTCCCGAGCCCCTGGAAGCATGAAAATCACTTTAAACATGCTAATTTTAGCTCTAACACTGATGATCCACCTACAAATGTGAACTGACGTTCAAAAATAAAACATTTGAAAACGGACCATTTTCCACATTTCTGAAGCATGACGTAATGGGGGGGTGTTATCTCTTTTGTCGAAAATCAGCCGTTTTTGCTCTAACATTAAATGCCTCCAAATGGTATTTAATTAACTTCCCGAGCCCCTGGAAGCATGAAAATCACTTTAAACATGCTAATTTTAGCTCTAACACTGATGATCCACCTACAAATGTGAACTGACGTTCAAAAATAAAACATTTGAAAACGGACCATTTTCAACATTTCTGAAGCATGACGTAATGGGGGGGTGTTATCTCTTTTGTCGAAAATCAGCCGTTTTTGCTCTAACATTAAATGCCTCCAAATGGTATTTAATTAACTTCCCGAGCCCCTGGAAGCATGAAAATCACTTTAAACATGCTAATTTTAGCTCTAACACTGATGATCCACCTACAAATGTGAACTGACGTTCAAAAATAAAACATTTGAAAACGGACCATTTTCCACATTTCTGAAGCATGACGTAATGGGGGGGTGTTATCTCTTTTGTCGAAAATCAGCCGTTTTTGCTCGAACATTAAATGCCTCCAAATGGTATTTAATTAACTTCCCGAGCCCCTGGAAGCATGAAAATCACTTTAAACATGCTAATTTTAGCTCTAACACTGATGATCCACCTACAAATGTGAACTGACGTTCAAAAATAAAACATTTGAAAACGGACCATTTTCCACATTTCTGAAGCATGACGTAATGGGGGGGCGTTATCTCTTTTGTCGAAAATCAGCCGTTTTTGCTCTAACATTAAATGCCTCCAAATGGTATTTAATTAACTTCCCGAGCCCCTGGAAGCATGAAAATCACTTTAAACATGCTAATTTTAGCTCTAACACTGATGATCCACCTACAAATGTGAACTGACGTTCAAAAATAAAACATTTGAAAACGGACCATTTTCCACATTTCTGAAGCACGACGTAATGGGGGGGTGTTATCTCTTTTGTCGAAAATCAGCCGTTTTTGCTCGAACATTAAATGCCTCCAAATGGTATTTAATTAACTTCCCGAGCCCCTGGAAGCATGAAAATCACTTTAAACATGCTAATTTTAGCTCTAACACTGATGATCCACCTACAAATGTGAACTGACGTTCAAAAATAAAACATTTGAAAACGGACCATTTTCCACATTTCTGAAGCATGACGTAATGGGGGGGTGTTATCTCTTTTGTCGAAAATCAGCCGTTTTTGCTCGAACATTAAATGCCTCCAAATGGTATTTAATTAACTTCCCGGGGTGAAGAAACCCTTTTTGAGAACTCAGAGTGAGTAAATTGGCCATTTTCATGCACTTTTAACCATTCCATAAATCTTGTGTTTTGGGCCCCTGGAAGCATGAAAATCACTTTAAACATGCTAATTTTAGCTCTAACACTGATGATCCACCTACAAATGTGAACTGACGTTCAAAAATAAAACATTTGAAAACGGACCATTTTCCACATTTCTGAAGCATGACGTAATGGGGGGGTGTTATCTCTTTTGTCGAAAATCAGCCGTTTTTGCTCTAACATTAAATGCCTCCAAATGGTATTTAATTAACTTCCCGGGGTGAAGAAACCCTTTTTGAGAACTCAGAGTGAGTAAATTGGCCATTTTCATGCACTTTTAACCATTCCATAAATCTTGTGTTTTGGGCCCCTGGAAGCATGAAAATCACTTTAAACATGCTAATTTTAGCTCTAACACTGATGATCCACCTACAAATGTGAACTGACGTTCAAAAATAAAACATTTGAAAACGGACCATTTTCCACATTTCTGAAGCATGACGTAATGGGGGGGTGTTATCTCTTTTGTCGAAAATCAGCCGTTTTTGCTCTAACATTAAATGCCTCCAAATGGTATTTAATTAACTTCCCGAGCCCCTGGAAGCATGAAAATCACTTTAAACATTCTAATTTTAGCCCTAACACTGATGATCCACCTACAAATGTGAACTGACGTTCAAAAATAAAACATTTGAAAACGGACCATTTTCCACATTTCTGAAGCATGACGTAATGGGGGGGTGTTATCTCTTTTGTCGAAAATCAGCTGTTTTTGCTCGAACATTAAATGCCTCCAAATGGTATTTAATTAACTTCCCGAGCCCCTGGAAGCATGAAAATCACTTTAAACATGCTAATTTTAGCTATAACACTGATGATCCACCTACAAATGTGAACTGACGTTCAAAAATAAAACATTTGAAAACGGACCATTTTCCACATTTCTGAAGCATGACGTAATGGGGGGGTGTTATCTCTTTTGTCGAAAATCAGCCGTTTTTGCTCGAACATTAAATGCCTCCAAATGGTATTTAATTAACTTCCCGGGGTGAAGAAACCCTTTTTGAGAACTCAGAGTGAGTAAATTGGCCATTTTCATGCACTTTTAACCATTCCATAAATCTTGTGTTTTGGGCCCCTGGAAGCATGAAAATCACTTTAAACATGCTAATTTTAGCTCTAACACTGATGATCCACCTACAAATGTGAACTGACGTTCAAAAATAAAACATTTGAAAACGGACCATTTTCCACATTTCTGAAGCATGACGTAATGGGGGGGTGTTATCTCTTTTGTCGAAAATCAGCCGTTTTTGCTCTAACATTAAATGCCTCCAAATGGTATTTAATTAACTTCCCGAGCCCCTGGAAGCATGAAAATCACTTTAAACATGCTAATTTTAGCTCTAACACTGATGATCCACCTACAAATGTGAACTGACGTTCAAAAATAAAACATTTGAAAACGGACCATTTTCCACATTTCTGAAGCATGACGTAATGGGGGGGTGTTATCTCTTTTGTCGAAAATCAGCCGTTTTTGCTCGAACATTAAATGCCTCCAAATGGTATTTAATTAACTTCCCGAGCCCCTGGAAGCATGAAAATCACTTTAAACATGCTAATTTTAGCTCTAACACTGATGATCCACCTACAAATGTGAACTGACGTTCAAAAATAAAACATTTGAAAACGGACCATTTTCCACATTTCTGAAGCATGACGTAATGGGGGGGTGTTATCTCTTTTGTCGAAAATCAGCCGTTTTTGCTCGAACATGAAATGCCTCCAAATGGTATTTAATTAACTTCCCGAGCCCCTGGAAGCATGAAAATCACTTTAAACATGCTAATTTTAGCTCTAACACTGATGATCCACCTACAAATGTGAACTGACGTTCAAAAATAAAACATTTGAAAACGGACCATTTTCCACATTTCTGAAGCATGACGTAATGGGGAGGTGTTATCTCTTTTGTCGAAAATCAGCCGTTTTTGCTCTAACATTAAATGCCTCCAAATGGTATTTAATTAACTTCCCGAGCCCCTGGAAGCATGAAAATCACTTTAAACATGCTAATTTTAGCTCTAACACTGATGATCCACCTACAAATGTGAACTGACGTTCAAAAATAAAACATTTGAAAACGGACCATTTTCCACATTTCTGAAGCATGACGTAATGGGGGGGTGTTATCTCTTTTGTCGAAAATCAGCCGTTTTTGCTCTAACATTAAATGCCTCCAAATGGTATTTAATTAACTTCCCGAGCCCCTGGAAGCATGAAAATCACTTTAAACATGCTAATTTTAGCTCTAACACTGATGATCCACCTACAAATGTGAACTGACGTTCAAAAATAAAACATTTGAAAACGGACCATTTTCCACATTTCTGAAGCACGACGTAATGGGGGGGTGTTATCTCTTTTGTCGAAAATCAGCCGTTTTTGCCCGAACATTAAATGCCTCCAAATGGTATTTAATTAACTTCCCGAGCCCCTGGAAGCATGAAAATCACTTTAAACATGCTAATTTTAGCTCTAACACTGATGATCCACCTACAAATGTGAACTGACGTTCAAAAATAAAACATTTGAAAACGGACCATTTTCCACATTTCTGAAGCATGACGTAATGGGGGGGTGTTATCTCTTTTGTCGAAAATCAGCCGTTTTTGCTCGAACATTAAATGCCTCCAAATGGTATTTAATTAACTTCCCGGGGTGAAGAAACCCTTTTTGAGAACTCAGAGTGAGTAAATTGGCCATTTTCATGCACTTTTAACCATTCCATAAATCTTGTGTTTTGGGCCCCTGGAAGCATGAAAATCACTTTAAACATGCTAATTTTAGCTCTAACACTGATGATCCACCTACAAATGTGAACTGACGTTCAAAAATAAAACATTTGAAAACGGACCATTTTCCACATTTCTGAAGCATGACGTAATGGGGGGGTGTTATCTCTTTTGTCGAAAATCAGCCGTTTTTGCTCTAACATTAAATGCCTCCAAATGGTATTTAATTAACTTCCCGGGGTGAAGAAACCCTTTTTGAGAACTCAGAGTGAGTAAATTGGCCATTTTCATGCACTTTTAACCATTCCATAAATCTTGTGTTTTGGGCCCCTGGAAGCATGAAAATCACTTTAAACATGCTAATTTTAGCTCTAACACTGATGATCCACCTACAAATGTGAACTGACGTTCAAAAATAAAACATTTGAAAACGGACCATTTTCCACATTTCTGAAGCATGACGTAATGGGGGGGTGTTATCTCTTTTGTCGAAAATCAGCCGTTTTTGCTCGAACATTAAATGCCTCCAAATGGTATTTAATTAACTTCCCGAGCCCCTGGAAGCATGAAAATCACTTTAAACATGCTAATTTTAGCTCTAACACTGATGATCCACCTACAAATGTGAACTGACGTTCAAAAATAAAACATTTGAAAACGGACCATTTTCCACATTTCTGAAGCATGACGTAATGGGGGGGTGTTATCTCTTTTGTCGAAAATCAGCCGTTTTTGCTCGAACATTAAATGCCTCCAAATGGTATTTAATTAACTTCCCGGGGTGAAGAAACCCTTTTTGAGAACTCAGAGTGAGTAAATTGGCCATTTTCATGCACTTTTAACCATTCCATAAATCTTGTGTTTTGGGCCCCTGGAAGCATGAAAATCACTTTAAACATGCTAATTTTAGCTCTAACACTGATGATGCACCTACAAATGTGAACTGACGTTCAAAAATAAAACATTTGAAAACGGACCATTTTCCACATTTCTGAAGCATGACGTAATGGGGGGGTGTTATCTCTTTTGTCGAAAATCAGCCGTTTTTGCTCGAACATTAAATGCCTCCAAATGGTATTTAATTAACTTCCCGGGGTGAAGAAACCCTTTTTGAGAACTCAGAGTGAGTAAATTGGCCATTTTCATGCACTTTTAACCATTCCATAAATCTTGTGTTTTGGGCCCCTGGAAGCATGAAAATCACTTTAAACATGCTAATTTTAGCTCTAACACTGATGATCCACCTACAAATGTGAACTGACGTTCAAAAATAAAACATTTGAAAACGGACCATTTTCCACATTTCTGAAGCATGACGTAATGGGGGGGTGTTATCTCTTTTGTCGAAAATCAGCCGTTTTTGCTCGAACATTAAATGCCTCCAAATGGTATTTAATTAACTTCCCGAGCCCCTGGAAGCATGAAAATCACTTTAAACATGCTAATTTTAGCTCTAACACTGATGATCCACCTACAAATGTGAACTGACGTTCAAAAATAAAACATTTGAAAACGGACCATTTTCCACATTTCTGAAGCATGACGTAATGGGGGGGTGTTATCTCTTTTGTCGAAAATCAGCCGTTTTTGCTCGAACATTAAATGCCTCCAAATGGTATTTAATTAACTTCCCGGGGTGAAGAAACCCTTTTTGAGAACTCAGAGTGAGTAAATTGGCCATTTTAATGCACTTTTAACCATTCCATAAATCTTGTGTTTTGGGCCCCTGGAAGCATGAAAATCACTTTAAACATGCTAATTTTAGCTCTAACACTGATGATCCACCTACAAATGTGAACTGACGTTCAAAAATAAAACATTTGAAAACGGACCATTTTCCACATTTCTGAAGCATGACGTAATGGGGGGGTGTTATCTCTTTTGTCGAAAATCAGCCGTTTTTGCTCGAACATTAAATGCCTCCAAATGGTATTTAATTAACTTCCCGAGCCCCTGGAAGCATGAAAATCACTTTAAACATGCTAATTTTAGCTCTAACACTGATGATCCACCTACAAATGTGAACTGACGTTCAAAAATAAAACATTTGAAAACGGACCATTTTCCACATTTCTGAAGCATGACGTAATGGGGGGGTGTTATCTCTTTTGTCGAAAATCAGCCGTTTTTGCTCGAACATTAAATGCCTCCAAATGGTATTTAATTAACTTCCCGAGCCCCTGGAAGCATGAAAATCACTTTAAACATGCTAATTTTAGCTCTAACATTGATGATCCACCTACACATGTGAACTGACGTTCAAAAATAAAACATTTGAAAACGGACCATTTTCCACATTTCTGAAGCATGACGTAATGGGGGGGTGTTATCTCTTTTGTCGAAAATCAGCCGTTTTTGCTCTAACATTAAATGCCTCCAAATGGTATTTAATTAACTTCCCGAGCCCCTGGAAGCATGAAAATCACTTTAAACATGCTAATTTTAGCTCTAACACTGATGATCCACCTACAAATGTGAACTGACGTTCAAAAATAAAACATTTGAAAACGGACCATTTTCCACATTTCTGAAGCATGACGTAATGGGGGGGTGTTATCTCTTTTGTCGAAAATCAGCCGTTTTTGCTCGAACATTAAATGCCTCCAAATGGTATTTAATTAACTTCCCGGGGTGAAGAAACCCTTTTTGAGAACTCAGAGTGAGTAAATTGGCCATTTTCATGCACTTTTAACCATTCCATAAATCTTGTGTTTTGGGCCCCTGGAAGCATGAAAATCACTTTAAACATGCTAATTTTAGCTCTAACACTGATGATCCACCTACAAATGTGAACTGACGTTCAAAAATAAAACATTTGAAAACGGACCATTTTCCACATTTCTGAAGCATGACGTAATGGGGGGGTGTTATCTCTTTTGTCGAAAATCAGCCGTTTTTGCTCGAACATTAAATGCCTCCAAATGGTATTTAATTAACTTCCCGAGCCCCTGGAAGCATGAAAATCACTTTAAACATGCTAATTTTAGCTCTAACACTGATGATCCACCTACAAATGTGAACTGACGTTCAAAAATAAAACATTTGAAAACGGACCATTTTCCACATTTCTGAAGCATGACGTAATGGGGGGGTGTTATCTCTTTTGTCGAAAATCAGCCGTTTTTGCTCTAACATTAAATGCCTCCAAATGGTATTTAATTAACTTCCCGAGCCCCTGGATGCATGAAAATCACTTTAAACATGCTAATTTTAGCTCTAACACTGATGATCCACCTACAAATGTGAACTGACGTTCAAAAATAAAACATTTGAAAACGGACCCTTTTCCACATTTCTGAAGCATGACGTAATGGGGGGGTGTTATCTCTTTTGTCGAAAATCAGCCGTTTTTGCTCTAACATTAAATGCCTCCAAATGGTATTTAATTAACTTCCCGAGCCCCTGGAAGCATGAAAATCACTTTAAACATGCTAATTTTAGCTCTAACACTGATGATCCACCTACAAATGTGAACTGACGTTCAAAAATAAAACATTTGAAAACGGACCATTTTCCACATTTCTGAAGCATGACGTAATGGGGGGGTGTTATCTCTTTTGTCGAAAATCAGCCGTTTTTGCTCGAACATTAAATGCCTCCAAATGGTATTTAATTAACTTCCCGGGGTGAAGAAACCCTTTTTGAGAACTCAGAGTGAGTAAATTGGCCATTTTCATGCACTTTTAACCATTCCATAAATCTTGTGTTTTGGGCCCCTGGAAGCATGAAAATCACTTTAAACATGCTAATTTTAGCTCTAACACTGATGATCCACCTACAAATGTGAACTGACGTTCAAAAATAAAACATTTGAAAACGGACCATTTTCCACATTTCTGAAGCATGACGTAATGGGGGGGTGTTATCTCTTTTGTCGAAAATCAGCCGTTTTTGCTCGAACATTAAATGCCTCCAAATGGTATTTAATTAACTTCCCGGGGTGAAGAAACCCTTTTTGAGAACTCAGAGTGAGTAAATTGGCCATTTTCATGCACTTTTAACCATTCCATAAATCTTGTGTTTTGGGCCCCTGGAAGCATGAAAATCACTTTAAACATGCTAATTTTAGCTCTAACACTGATGATCCACCTACAAATGTGAACTGACGTTCAAAAATAAAACATTTGAAAACGGACCATTTTCCACATTTCTGAAGCATGACGTAATGGGGGGGTGTTATCTCTTTTGTCGAAAATCAGCCGTTTTTGCTCTAACATTAAATGCCTCCAAATGGTATTTAATTAACTTCCCGGGGTGAAGAAACCCTTTTTGAGAACTCAGAGTGAGTAAATTGGCCATTTTCATGCACTTTTAACCATTCCATAAATCTTGTGTTTTGGGCCCCTGGAAGCATGAAAATCACTTTAAACATGCTAATTTTAGCTCTAACACTGATGATCCACCTACAAATGTGAACTGACGTTCAAAAATAAAACATTTGAAAACGGACCATTTTCCACATTTCTGAAGCATGACGTAATGGGGGGGTGTTATCTCTTTTGTCGAAAATCAGCCGTTTTTGCTCGAACATTAAATGCCTCCAAATGGTATTTAATTAACTTCCCGAGCCCCTGGAAGCATGAAAATCACTTTAAACATGCTAATTTTAGCTCTAACACTGATGATCCACCTACAAATGTGAACTGACGTTCAAAAATAAAACATTTGAAAACGGACCATTTTCCACATTTCTGAAGCATGACGTAATGGGGGGGTGTTATCTCTTTTGTCGAAAATCAGCCGTTTTTGCTCGAACATTAAATGCCTCCAAATGGTATTTAATTAACTTCCCGAGCCCCTGGAAGCATGAAAATCACTTTAAACATGCTAATTTTAGCTCTAACACTGATGATCCACCTACAAATGTGAACTGACGTTCAAAAATAAAACATTTGAAAACGGACCATTTTCCACATTTCTGAAGCATGACGTAATGGGGGGGTGTTATCTCTTTTGTCGAAAATCAGCCGTTTTTGCTCGAACATTAAATGCCTCCAAATGGTATTTAATTAACTTCCCGGGGTGAAGAAACCCTTTTTGAGAACTCAGAGTGAGTAAATTGGCCATTTTCATGCACTTTTAACCATTCCATAAATCTTGTGTTTTGGGCCCCTGGAAGCATGAAAATCACTTTAAACATGCTAATTTTAGCTCTAACACTGATGATCCACCTACAAATGTGAACTGACGTTCAAAAATAAAACATTTGAAAACGGACCATTTTCCACATTTCTGAAGCATGACGTAATGGGGGGTGTTATCTCTTTTGTCGAAAATCAGCCGTTTTTGCTCGAACATTAAATGCCTCCAAATGGTATTTAATTAACTTCCCGAGCCCCTGGAAGCATGAAAATCACTTTAAACATGCTAATTTTAGCTCTAACACTGATGATCCACCTACAAATGTGAACTGACGTTCAAAAATAAAACATTTGAAAACGGACCATTTTCCACATTTCTGAAGCATGACGTAATGGGGGGGTGTTATCTCTTTTGTCAAAAATCAGCCGTTTTTGCTCGAACATTAAATGCCTCCAAATGGTATTTAATTAACTTCCCGGGGTGAAGAAACCCTTTTTGAGAACTCAGAGTGAGTAAATTGGCCATTTTCATGCACTTTTAACCATTCCATAAATCTTGTGTTTTGGGCCCCTGGAAGCATGAAAATCACTTTAAACATGCTAATTTTAGCTCTAACACTGATGATCCACCTACAAATGTGAACTGACGTTCAAAAATAAAACATTTGAAAACGGACCATTTTCCACATTTCTGAAGCATGACGTAATGGGGGGGTGTTATCTCTTTTGTCGAAAATCAGCCGTTTTTGCTCGAACATTAAATGCCTCCAAATGGTATTTAATTAACTTCCCGGGGTGAAGAAACCCTTTTTGAGAACTCAGAGTGAGTAAATTGGCCATTTTCATGCACTTTTAACCATTCCATAAATCTTGTGTTTTGGGCCCCTGGAAGCATGAAAATCACTTTAAACATGCTAATTTTAGCTCTAACACTGATGATCCACCTACAAATGTGAACTGACGTTCAAAAATAAAACATTTGAAAACGGACCATTTTCCACATTTCTGAAGCATGACGTAATGGGGGGGTGTTATCTCTTTTGTCAAAAATCAGCCGTTTTTGCTCGAACATTAAATGCCTCCAAATGGTATTTAATTAACTTCCCGAGCCCCTGGAAGCATGAAAATCACTTTAAACATGCTAATTTTAGCTCTAACACTGATGATCCACCTACAAATGTGAACTGACGTTCAAAAATAAAACATTTGAAAACGGACCATTTTCCACATTTCTGAAGCATGACGTAATGGGGGGGTGTTATCTCTTTTGTCGAAAATCAGCCGTTTTTGCTCGAACATTAAATGCCTCCAAATGGTATTTAATTAACTTCCCGGGGTGAAGAAACCCTTTTTGAGAACTCAGAGGGAGTAAATTGGCCATTTTCATGCACTTTTAACCATTCCATAAATCTTGTGTTTTGGGCCCCTGGAAGCATGAAAATCACTTTAAACATGCTAATTTTAGCTCTAACACTGATGATCCACCTACAAATGTGAACTGACGTTCAAAAATAAAACATTTGAAAACGGACCATTTTCCACATTTCTGAAGCATGACGTAATGGGGGGGTGTTATCTCTTTTGTCGAAAATCAGCCGTTTTTGCTCGAACATTAAATGCCTCCAAATGGTATTTAATTAACTTCCCGGGGTGAAGAAACCCTTTTTGAGAACTCAGAGTGAGTAAATTGGCCATTTTCATGCACTTTTAACCATTCCATAAATCTTGTGTTTTGGGCCCCTGGAAGCATGAAAATCACTTTAAACATGCTAATTTTAGCTCTAACACTGATGATCCACCTACAAATGTGAACTGACGTTCAAAAATAAAACATTTGAAAACGGACCATTTTCCACATTTCTGAAGCATGACGTAATGGGGGGGTGTTATCTCTTTTGTCGAAAATCAGCCGTTTTTGCTCGAACATTAAATGCCTCCAAATGGTATTTAATTAACTTCCCGGGGTGAAGAAACCCTTTTTGAGAACTCAGAGTGAGTAAATTGGCCATTTTCATGCACTTTTAACCATTCCATAAATCTTGTGTTTTGGGCCCCTGGAAGCATGAAAATCACTTTAAACATGCTAATTTTAGCTCTAACACTGATGATCCACCTACAAATGTGAACTGACGTTCAAAAATAAAACATTTGAAAACGGACCATTTTCCACATTTCTGAAGCATGACGTAATGGGGGGGTGTTATCTCTTTTGTCGAAAATCAGCCGTTTTTGCTCGAACATTAAATGCCTCCAAATGGTATTTAATTAACTTCCCGGGGTGAAGAAACCCTTTTTGAGAACTCAGAGTGAGTAAATTGGCCATTTTCATGCACTTTTAACCATTCCATAAATCTTGTGTTTTGGGCCCCTGGAAGCATGAAAATCACTTTAAACATGCTAATTTTAGCTCTAACACTGATGATCCACCTACAAATGTGAACTGACGTTCAAAAATAAAACATTTGAAAACGGATCATTTTCCACATTTCTGAAGCATGACGTAATGGGGGGGGTGTTATCTCTTTTGTCGAAAATCAGCCGTTTTTGCTCGAACATTAAATGCCTCCAAATGGTATTTAATTAACTTCCCGGGGTGAAGAAACCCTTTTTGAGAACTCAGAGTGAGTAAATTGGCCATTTTC